>NW_015112894.1:152429-290989 GCF_001443285.1 Poecilia latipinna
TTTTTTTTTTTTTGTGGTCACTCTGTGTATATATATATATATATATATATATATATATATATATATATATGTGTGTGTGTGTGATGCGTAGAGCTGCTGTACATGATGTGGCCTTTTTCCCACTTTGTGTGTCTTTCCCCCAGAGGAGGGTGAGTACTTCCTGAAGGTGCTGATCCCCAGCTATGCAGCCGGCTCTATAATTGGCAAGGGTGGCCAGACCATCGTACAACTGCAGAAAGAGACGGGTGCCACCATTAAGCTGTCCAAATCCAAAGACTTCTACCCCGGTAAGAGGGAACACTCACTCACTCAATCAGACTGACAAATCAGAACGGCTCATAAGCATGTCAGGAGTCCTCCAACTCATCAGATGCTTTGGCACAAAAAATATTTTTTATCCACACCGTGAACTCAAGCGTCTTCGAGAATAAAACCGGATCTGGATGCGTCGCTTGTCCAAAGCACGTCTGCTCTCTAGTAATCTGGTGTCAACTCGATGTGTTGGTGTCGTTCCAAGAATTTGCGATTGCGATCTGACCTGATGGGACCTTGAAGCAAGTATGTGTCGCTTTCAAAATGGCGGCTCTCTGAGCTGCTGCTGTAACACTACCGGACCCGCAGCAGAGGTTGGTTAATTTGACTTCTAATCAGCTGCTCAGGGGGGAATCTGACAGGCCGCTTCATCCCGCTCTCGTTGCTTCCACTGGTGACAGTTTGTTGCGGCGCCGGGGCGTTTTTCTAGCATCTGAGCTAAATGAAGGAGAGGAAACTGATTGAAAGTCTGGAGCCGAGCTTCACTTCTCTCTCTCATTACATATTGATGTTTCGAACTTCTTCCAGCCACCGCTGTGTTGCGAAATCCTTCTGAGCTGTAACAGACATTATAGGGTAACAACAACAGGCTTTAGTTCAGCAAGCTGTCATTCTGAGAGGTCTGACAGAGTTTGACTTGGTTGCCATTTGGTGGTGACAGAGGAGATGTGCGTATGTTGCCCTCAGGTGAAATAACAGATATACTGACGCTATTTTGGTGTCATTTAGTCATCTGTTCTGGAAGAATAGGTGGAGAGGTGATTATTTCAGCTGAGCCAGTTGTTCAAACCTTCAGAAAAATTACAGCTTACATGTAATTGCCGTATTTGGAAAGGAGGGACGCGAATTCTTTGGCTAATGTGGCGAAAATGACATCTGGACTTTGTATGGTAAAGGATTCTCCAAGTATGATTACTTCAGATCAGGGCTGTCAAAGTAATTTTTATTTTGAGCCAAATCAAATATCTGAATGTTCTTAAAGGGCCGGTTGTGCCACAGTACATTGTTAAAACCAATTCAATTGTTAAAATATCAATAAATCGCTGTCCCTCCAGGAGTTTGTGATTTTTTTGTGTGTTTTTTGCTATCAAAATGACAGATTTTGTGGTGCCAATTTAGAAATGTTTGTAGGGAATTTTTTTTATATTTGCACTAATGTATGATGATAAATTTGACTTTTTATTACAGACAACATTTATGTTTTTGAACGGTCAGAGCAGAGAACCCACAAACTCCATGCAGGCTGTGATTTTAACCATAATAAATATCACAACTATTTCACTTTTTCTTCTTATTACTGCTGTTTATGAGGTAAAACAAAAATAACAAGCTAATATTGTTAGCTGGTTATTTAGCTGAGTTATCTATTTGTTCAGCTAGTCAGCAGATATAAAATAGCATTGTCTCAGTAATAGTGATAGGTGGCAATTCTTTACTTTGCACACTCTGACTGTGCATGTTTTTGTCCATGTCTACAAATATTTTTAAGCTGCCATCTTTTTTTTTTCTATGTCAGGAAAAAATGTGGACACCTTCCTTGGCAATGTGCAGCAAGAGGTGGGGGAGGGGCATTACTCATTGCTCCATGCAGCCAGAGAAAACTCAGTCTGGAGTATTATAAACCTTGGTCTGCCATCGGTTCGATTAATGGACCTGATTTTATAAAATGAATCTGTAAGTCATATTACCTCCCTCATCGTTAGCCGTTGGATATTTTACAGACAGACTCTGTGTTTGTCGCTAGCTTGTGTTCAAGAACGTTTTACAAGATGGAGTCGTGTCAGGAGTTGAAATGTCAGCCAACCTGACTTTTCTTTAAACGAGGTAAAGCTTTGGACATACGAGCTGACAGCTCACCGCAACAAGTGGGGGAGGGGAAACATGCCCCACTGCTGCGTTCAACCAAAAACACTCATGTTTTACTCAAACAAAAACAAAAATGTAAAACATAGTTTTTATTTAAAACAGAAAAACAACAGTTGTTCCTTAGGTGGCGTTACCATTTTGATTATTACTGATAACAGTGATCTCTGTAACATACATTTGTTGTTTAGGTTTTGATACATTGACTACTGAAGCTGAAAGCTGTAATTAAGACCCGCTAAAATTAGACACACACAAAAAACATTTTTCCATAGAGTGACAGAAGCATAACAAGCTGATGTTAGTTAGATAATTAATTGGGCTTCTCAGTCAGGTAGACAGCCTGCAGTCGGCAGCCTCCGGTATCTCACCAGGATTGTTTGTGGACCAGAAATATCTCAGAACTGTGTTTGCTGTTAGGAAGGGAGAAGTTCAGGAGCCGTCCTCCAGCCTATCGACTGGCAGTGAGCAGCAACTATATTTAAATAACAAATATGACTTAAAACCTTTGACTTTGTAATTTAATGCCTTGAAATTGGACCTTTGCCTCTTTAAAAACTCCTGCTCTGTCTGAAACTCTGCCTTCAAGGAGCCATCCCAACATTGCTCAACTATGAACCTTTAAAAAACTTTTTTACCAGCATTTCCCTGAGATGTAGCAAAGAGGTCAGCAGATGCACATTTCCAGCAGGTGTTTGCTAATTGCTGCTGGCTAGTCTGAAGGAGCTGAGTGGGGGAGTCACGGGGGAAGGGATGCTCTGTGGGGTGAAAGATTGGAAGCTTGGAAACTGCAACTCCGAGGAGGAGCTGCATCTTGAAGGCGGCGCTCGGTCCAAGCAGGGGTTTTGCTATGGGAGATTAAAAGACTTCTCAAACATGCATGAAAGAATCAAAACAACACTCCAGGTTTTGATGAGGGAATAACATTATAACATGATTTAAAGCTCAAAGAAGTTGATTTTATATAATCATCTTTAATAATTTCCCCCAAAGGTTGCAGATTTTATTTCCAAAGCTGCCTGATAATCCCCACAAAAGTCTGTGCCTGGCTGCTGTTGTGCATTTCTCCCCTAAAATAATAGTTTGGATATGCAGAGGTGCACATCCTAAGCATTCATTCTACCAAAGAGTATCACTCAAATATGGCAACAGGAGAACGTTGCACATGCAGCTCAGTGACCCCTGTCAGCGTGGAGGTCAGCGCCGATACATCTTACCGTCCAAACACCAAACGCTTGATTCATAGAGGAGCCTGCCGCTTTGTCCTTCATGCTTCAGAGGAGGTTTGTGAGTCGGCTGCAAATAACAGGTGCCAAGCGTCTCGCTGCTTATTAGGTCCAGATGTTCTCCGTAGAACCAATGCGAGCAAATAATCCTTATGATGTTGTAGACATTTTATCAACCATAGGTACATTTAGAAAGCAAGATTGGTGCTTAAAGTAAGAAACAAGCAGTTGTAATTTGTTAGCATGCTCACAAATGAACTGTTTACTCAGGTGATAATCCAGATGTTTTCATATTTTGAATTCACTGCTGCTGTTGGGTGACAAAGGCAGAAAAACGCTGTTTCCCAGAACGCAATCCGAGTTATAAATAACTGCACTGAGCTTCTGTAGTGGGAATGGGCTGGCATGAGATTCTTATGGTATGACATAAAGCAGGATAGCAGCAATTATTCCCATTAAAAACAAATAGCACATTAATTATTACATTAAATATAAGACTGTCCTCTAAATTTAATAAACATTCTGGAACCTTAGTAAATATGTTGTTGCGATGGAGACAGACTTGTTCAATAAATTAGAATATTATTGAAAAGTCTATTTATTTTAGGAGCTTTATCACTCAGTGAAACACATTATATAGATTAATTTTGACAGCCCTTATTTTTGTTTGTAATAATGGTTTTTCGCTTACAGCTAATAAAAACATGAGTTTGAAATTTTAATATTACATCAGACCAATAAAAAACAATTTTTGATAGAAATGTGGACCTAATAAAAAGTATGTTTAATGCCTGCTGGAATGATATTATTTTCAAAAGGTACTTTTAATCTGACAAATCAGTCTCATCAGAATGTTGAATCTAATTTACTGAATATGACTCACTTCATTTCCACTATCTGTGTTATTTATGACCATAATTCACAAACAAAATAATTTGTTTTGGAAGCAAGGGGAAACTGCAGCTGCCTCCTTTCAGAGAGCTGACTGGCAGTGTGCAGCATCAGGAGTTTAGCTGTGGCACTTTCGCTTTCATTTCTCTAAAATTACCTTTTAACTGTGAGAACAATAGGAAGTGATATGCTTTTGCCCATCCCCCCTGCATAGAAACATTTACAGGAACAGAATATAACGGTACGAGTTGGATAAAAAAATAAAACACAGAACGTAATTTAGATCTGGCCTGTTCTTTCAGAAATGTGTGTTATCTGTTCAAGTGAACTGCAGCAAGAAATCACTGAGGGGAGGACAGGAAGGGCATGTGCTTGCAAATATTTTTCTAAAAATTTATCTTCCACCCTGTTTCTGCTCGCCATGATGAAGGGCGCTGCGCGCGCGGGAGGACAGCTACGTTTGAGGGAATGCTCCGTAGATACCAAACACATAAAACGAGTCATATGTATCTTTATTTCTCATTTTAAGCCATGCATGTGTTCATAGGCCACCACCTGCTCGCCACCATCCCCCCGACTCATTATTGTGATGAGTGAGAAGAGGAGTTCAGGGAGAGGGTGCTGGCAGGAATTTGATTGGGTGGTTACTCTGGCCCACACAAGTAAAACGAAGCAGCTGCTGTTGTACAGTAAAGCCCCGCTTTGTGGAAGTCGGTGCAGCCGAAACTTTGTTGCCTCAAGTGTCAACAGATTGAAAGGTCTGCGACGACAAAGTAACTCAAATTTAAGAGTTTAAGGGATCATTAAAGGGATAGTAATGGGTTTTTAAAATGAGTTTCTGCTGAAGTGTTAGAATCTTACTCACAGCCGATAGCTCTCTTTGTTTTATATAACTATAGATTAGTTGAGGCTAAAGCTAAAGGCTAGTCAAAGAGTGACTAAGAACATGAGAGACCACCAGTCAGTTTGCATCAGTATGCAGCATTTAAGAAAAGTACATGGTTCAGATGATTTTGAATGCAACAGAATATTAACTAACACAAGAGAATCCCACAAAAACACATTTCCTTCACCTTTATCTGATTTTTAAAAAAATTAAACTTTAAAAAGTGCATCAAAATACATGCTGTTATTTGGTGTCTTAACAGACTGGACAGTGTGAGAGTTCTGTCTTTATCAGTCCGCCACCTCAGTGCATTCATTTCAATTCATTAATTAGCTTGAAATTAATCGCTTTTAGTCTTAATATGCAAAAGTTCGTGCCAGAACCTTTGTATTCGTGCGTTTCTGGTACACCCTGTTAATCTGACACACGAGCGACATCCGCAAACAACAGCGACACACAGCAAAGTAGCGATGTGTAAGTTGTGCTAAAACCAGTGATCCCACCAGCGAAGCTGTTCAAGCCTAAAATAAAATAGCATCTCGATGCTAAACGTGTCACAGCAGCACAGACGTCTCCAACGCTAATGTCTGCATCCATGTTTCTAAATAAGGTTTTCTTTTTTTTTTTTTTCAAAGAATTTGTCAGTGAATGAGCAGATTCCAGGAAAACCTGATTGCTGAGTGATTACAGTAGCACTTTGCACAAATCTGATAGTTGAATAACCTAAAAAACAGATTAATAAGTTGTAATATCTTTGTGTTATAATTTAGCAGCAAAAAGGGTTTTTGAATTGAAAATGTTGCTTCTTTTGTTGATATATAGTTCTTTATTAAAAATGTGATTAATTGAGTAAATTACAGACTCTATAATTAACTCAATTAAAATTTTTAACTGAGTCCCACCACTAATTAAAAAAAAATTAAAAAGAAGTTGAATATTTATATGTCAACATTCTGCTGATTAACGATTATCAAGGGAACACCTTCCAATCGGAGCGGTGCATCTCTGGCCTTAAAACAAAACGTTCTAACAATGTTCCACCGAGTTCATACCGCTGACCAATCACACTCACGATGGCAGACCAAACCAATCAAGGGTCAATAAGCATTGCAGCCATTTTGTCCTGAAATCCCTCCGCGACGGCTCACAGTCAGCCTCCCACCCTCCATGCGTCGCCCAGCCGCCCGGCAGAAGAAATCAAACCTGAATTAAATGTCATAATGGGGAAGTGTACAACTGGGTCCTGCAGTTACCAAGATGAATGAGTGGACAGAGTGAAGGGAGTGGATGATGCATGATTGCAGGAGGGTAAGGGGACAAGGGGCAGGCCCAGAAATAGCCTCTCCCAGCTGTACTCAAGCTGCTCGAACACACGCCAAGTTTCCTCTTCCCTCCTTGCCGATCATTGTTGTGCTTAGATTTGCTTCCTGGTAGTTAGGAGAGTTTTAGGCCAAGTGCGATGATGTCATACTTCATTTTTATCTATTTCTTTTTTTTGTTATTTGTTTTTCTGCATGGTTTCTCCCTGCACCTCGCTGCTGATTTTGATTTCTTCTCATTCTCTGGCTTGAGCCCATGTTCTCTGGTGCATTGTTGAGTTGCTAGAGATACGATAAACATGACACACTACGCATTCACCCACTTGCACTTTGCGTTTCGCTCATGCAGGCGGCCTACGCACACCTACTAACACACATCCGCATATTTAAG
The DNA here is from genome assembly GCF_001443285.1 of Poecilia latipinna. Lineage (NCBI taxonomy): Eukaryota > Metazoa > Chordata > Actinopteri > Cyprinodontiformes > Poeciliidae > Poecilia > Poecilia latipinna. The sequence continues at coordinate 159,318 of NW_015112894.1, forward strand.
TAGCTGCAAAAAAGGGCTGTGGGAGTTCTCCTTTTGGACTTAAACTTAGAAACAAAACTTCGGCCTCTTGCCTTCTGCAGCTTCACCAGCCAAATACATGCACACACTGTTTGCAGCATAACACTCTGTTGTTGGAATGTCACAAAAAACACTTAATTAAACAGTGAGGTTGTGTGAAAGAAAACAGAGTAAAAGGAAAGCTAGAAATGTCAGCAAGCGCAGAGACGAGGGTTTTTCCCAAACGCCTCATGTCTCGATGCTGATTTCATCCCTTCTACAATGACGTCATGGGTGGGATTGTAAACGGACTGAAACTGGAGCTTTTACTTCCCCACATTTGTCTGGGCCTCTCTGGTGAATCACGGCTCAACTTTGATCTGAAACAGTTGTTGTGTTGCTGCGTCGTTCTATTGTTCATCTGATATACGCTAACATCTTGTTTAGAGATGTTACTATTGACTGTCTGCTGACCTGGCGGACGAGCCTGATGCTGCGCTCAGCACGGCGACAACTGCTGGGATTTCTTTAGTTCTTGATATTTGTAAAGGTCTGCTGATCAGAGCAATGTTTTTGAAATAATAATTGGCAGAATATTGATACCGCATATTAACTCTTTGCATAGCAACAAGCAGGTTAAATGACCAGAAATGGACTACTTCTATATTTTGCCTTTTCAATGACGCCATCTTGTAGTACTTTTTTTTTTCCACGCTACAAAGTCTCAAAGGCAAGAAATATGATTTTTTTTTTTTTAATGATGCAGCTATTTCTCATAAGTGTGAAGTAAATCAATAAATTATGAGTTGGCTTTTACTATAACAGTGACTTCCAAGAAAGATAATTGAATCTTTAATTGCAATAATTTGCACGGCAATTAATTGTCTCCTAAAATGATATGATTGTGACAGCCTTAAGCAGAGGCAGCTGTAATCCCCCTGGGAAATTATTCAGCTCCGACCTGAAGACGACGTAACAGAACGTTTCTGAAAAGATCTGGAACGGCGAAGCTAGAAACAGACATTAACTTAAACCTGAAGTTCGAACATCTTTTGATGCTTTCGTCCTGTTTCCCATTAAGACGTTCAGAAAGGCTCGTTCACGATTAGCTGCTGTGCTGAAGGAGGAAGAAAAGATGTGGGGAAGTGGTCGTTTAGTTAGGAATACGGCTTTATTTACCGGGTTTTTACTATGTTTGCTTTGCAGAAGAAGTTGGAACCCGGGTCACAGAGTGACGTTGTATTCGGCTTAACCATGTCAGGAAGCATGTGGGATTCGCTAGCATTTGTAATCAGTGAGCCGGCTGTTAGCAACACAAACCCATAACAAGATATTCCTCAACATTTTGGACAAACCAAAGCTAGGCCGATATATTTACCCATAAAGACAACACAATCCTCTCCGGGTAAAAGTAAGAGCTACACGTAAACGGATAATTACTAAATGTGTGTTTCATACGCCCTGCAGCCGTATCGTACTGAGGAACTTCTTGCTTCTCGTGTTGGAATTAAATCATCAGGTTTAATTCCAGTTTGGTGTTGTGACTCACTAAATTATACGTTGACTCTTGTTCTGAGTTCCAAGTCAGAAATATTTTACTCGCATAGCATTCAGAAATAGTTCAGGCAAAAAGCAAAAATACTTATATACTTGCAGTAGAGATGCTTCAGAGATCTGTGGCTGATTTCTGATCCCTATTTCTGTCAAACTTTGACCTGCTGGTGTCTATTTAACTCATTTCTGTTTGTTCTGGGAAACTAATTAACAGCATTTATTCTATCCCTCCTGCCACAAGAGGTCACTGATTATTTATACAAGGAGCAGAGGTGACGTTCCACTGTGTGTGGGGGGCAAGGAGACACTGTTAGATTGTGTTTAATTCATTTAATCAATGACATGATTTGAAGTTTCTAAATGTTAGCATGTTGTATTAGCAGTAAGCGCAGTGGGCATCTTCTACTGTCACTAATTTCAGGTTCTGTGTGCATCTCCAAGGGAATCTACATTCCTACCTTAACTCTGAGTTTCCTAGAAGGCTGACAGAACTCCCTCCATGTTTCACACCATAAAAGAAAGCAGCTCTGCTCTAAGATGCTCAGCCTTTCTGGGATCTCCTCCGGGCTAACTAATCTTTTGCAAATTCAATGGAATCTCCAAAAACTGGGACAAATTGATGACTTGACATCATGTGGAAGACATCTCTCCTGAACAAGTCAGGTTCAAAATGACCAAAACTACAAAGGTATGAAAAGGCAAAGGGAGGAGAGGCCGTCAAAGTCTGGCTCTGTTGTAGCAGCTGACAAGCGTCGGTAGGAAGAACAGCTTCATTTAAGTGAGTTTACATAACTGAATGAGCAGTTTGCTGCGCTGCATGGCTTGCTGTGGAGATGTTTTAATTCCTATATGCTTAGACCAAACATTTAGAAGGTTTTGCACAGCGATAACTGAGTGACAGATGAGCTGCATGGAGCTTCAGCAGACAACCAGAAGCTTATCTGGATTACAGGAAGTTGCTTTTGCTTTTGTGCTTTCCTCTGTCTGTCATGGAATATGCAGGATCTGGAAATATTAGTTTGTTCATAAGACAAAAGGGTCTTGAAAGGGAAAAATTCAAGACCTGGAGAGGAGAGACTGCTGCTACTAGTGATGCTAGCTTCCCTAATGGTGCTACTCACTAATAAAGTTATCTTAAACAATTTTAAAAATATATATGTCTTTGGTTTTGTTGTTGGAGTCGTACACCTCTGTGGTTTTCTGAAGTTTGTTGTACATGTACGAAGCAAAGCGTAGAACAGGAGGCTGGTTTTTACCAAGCTGGTGCACCTCTTGACCAGACGTCATTATTATCCGTCCTGGTGGATAAAAGTCCCCCAAAGTGGAACTTTGATCATTTCCTCACCATTTATGGAGGAAAACATTGGACATAAAGCAAATCCATCTGTGCTTTGAAGACCTATTTCACTAGACTACATGACAGCAAATGTTCGCGATGAGCATGTTGATTTTCATACAAGGTCACACGGATTGTGCGAACCTCTGGCTGGGATGCGATGTAATCCACAACTGTTTCTGGTTAGCTTGGTGAAAATGGAAGATTAACAATAAGGTCTCACATTTTTTTTTTATTTTTTTTATTTTTTTATTTTTTTTCCGGTGTGATATATTTATTGTTTTCAACAAATTAACAAAACTGCAGGACAGTTAACATACATTGACAAACGAATTGTCGAACAGTCAGCTATAACCAGTTTAGTGTGGGATGATGCTGGCAGCACTGGGATCTTCTATATCGTCTTAATCCGTTGATGAATCCAAGTAAGTTCCCTGCTGCAGACAAGATCCAGATTACATTTTGAAGTGACTGCTTACATTTTACAGACATCCCATATGGCAACAATGTGACGCGATGAATATATTCAGCTTTGACATTTGCAATAAAAGTGTTTCAGCTCGGTTTGTAGCAGGGATAATATCATCGGAAAGCTGCTGATGTGTTGACAGTAATTACGGGGGTATTCTACGTGTGGCGGTGTGAGCAGTCCTAATAAATCAAACAAAGCTCATTCTGTGCTAGATTTTCATCTCGGAAACCGTCTGCCAGCTGCCTGAGAAGTGCTGGAACTTTTGCACTTTGTTATCAAGATGGAGAACGTGAGAGGCTTTGGTCCTGTGGGGAAAGCTGGAGCCAGAGATGTGTGCTCTCCGGGGCCCTGACACATTTTTTTTCTCCCCCTCATGACAGCAGTAGGACGAGCAAACTCCGAGCGGGACTCGATGCGCGCACACCTATCACCGCGAAACGCCTCACTCTTGCAGACAAAAGCGAGGCGAAAGCTGATGCAAACGTTTCAGGAAGTGGAAAAAAAACCAGACAGAGGTTATTGTGAGATCCAGAGAGTTTCATGTCCTCTTTGTGTGTCTCATCAACAGCAAGAGGCCTCTGCTTCAGCATTTAAGCACCTTTGCTGTCTAGGGAGATGTAATGTCAGTCTTTGAAAGCCTTTGGGTTGCGTAGATGTGTAACTCAAAATTACTGTTCCAAGCAGAGCGACTTCCTCTCTCAGCATTTAGTGTTGGGAAAACCGAAGAAAAAGCAATAAGCAAGATTACTCAGGGCTATGCATCTTCTAAGTGTATTCTGCTTAGCTAAAGATGACCCAATTCATATTCTTCTGCATCTAAGGCGGCATGGTGAGAGGCCGCCCAGTGTGAGAAAATTACTTAAAAATAAGTCGCATATTTTTTTTTATTTTTTTTTATACTTCATGGAAATGATCCTGTACGCATATGCTGGTTCTTTCTTCTATTCTGGTTCTGATATCTTTATGCATTTTGTTTTTACCTACAATAATGGAGGCTACCAAAGGGATTGTTAAACAAGAAAATATCTAGTTTTACCATTTTCTGCAGTAATTCCTGCATGGTGGACCAGTTATTAGCACTGGTGCCTTGCAGCAAGTAGGTCCTGGGTTCAAATCCTAGCCTGGGGTCTTTCTGCGTGGAGTTTGCGCGTTCTCCCTGTGCTTTTGTCAGTTCTTTCCTGGTACTCTGGCTGCGCCCCATTGTCCAAAAACATCCCAGGTTAATTAGTTTGTGTAAACTGAGAGTACAAGCACAGTCCTGTCTCAAGGGTGTACCTCTCGAACAATCACCATTGAGAATAGATGCATCCTGCTCAACCCCGCAAGGACAAGCGGGTACAGACAACAGATCGAACTCCATTAATTTTCCTAAAATCTAACATCCACATTTTCCTTTAGCACTTTGAAACCTAGAACTCTTACCATGTTTAACAGGTTGATGTTAAAGAAAAGGCCAGATTTAAAGAGCTTCTTCCTGTAGTAATTTAAAGGATGAACATGAAAGTCCCCAATTTCTACTTGTAGTGACAGAGAGATATGTCAAAGTGTGCAAGTCTGCTTGTTTCATAAAGCTCTAAAAGAACGCTAGAACACAAACAGAAAAAAGTATTGTGGCAGTCGGTAAGTATTCTGGATTTATTTTAACCCGCTTGTGTTTGCTTCTGGATATAGAAGCTGCGCTTAACTGAAACTCTACACTTAAATAAAACAGCAGCGAGGAACACTGCAGTTATATCCAGATATTTACTTGCCTGGAGGTGCCGTATCCACCCGTATTACACAGAAATACAGCGGGAAGATCATGGGAATGTCAAACTGTTTAGGAAGGAGACGGGTTCTCTGTCCCAGGTATAAATATGTTTTAGTGCAATATTATCAACCCCAAAACAAATGCAAAATACCTTATGAAGATGCTGGTTGACGCTGATAAGAGAGTCATTATGAGTCCTGCATTGACATGGGGCGACGGGAAGATATTGCTTCAAAAGACTACGTAAAACATCAGATTACATTTTGCAAATGTATTTAGGAACAAAGTTTTGAAGTGTTTGACCATAATGACCAAGCAAACCTAAGAATAGTATAAAGTACAAGGACGGTGTCATCACGTATGCTCAAATCAAGCTTGAGCATACGAGTCTTGCAAATATCCAACGACCTTAAGCAAAACAGCAAATTAGTTTCAAAGTCAATGTTTAGGAGTGGTTGTGCAAAAGTCCTAATCTCAATCCCATGGAAAATTTGTGAAGAGTTGAAAAGATGTGTGTGTCAGGAAGGTAACCTACAAACCTACCTGGAGGAATGGGCCAATATTCCAGCAAACTGTGGTGAAAAGCTTATGGGGTCCAAAACATTTTACCCAAATTCTACCAGAAGCTAAGGACATATATGTTATCTTTTGTTTCATCCTCTCTGTCTCAGCACTCAGGCCTTTAGAAACAGAAATAAGCTACAACAGGAAAAGTTGAGTCTGATTTAACTTCAGACAGTTCTTATACAGTCTGTGTCTATTTTTGCTAACACGACGGAAAACAGATCTCCATTTTCTGCTTATACATTATCACTCCGGCACTGCCACAGGAAGTTAGAAAAGTTTGAAAACTTCCTCAAGTCATCGCATAGTGACTCATGGATGCATTTAGTTATGCATATTGATTTCTCCAAGGTAACCGTTTGCCAGATAATTACTGTACACAGTTTATTCCTTAGTGTTGCTGTTTAAATTGGCTATTAATTTCCTCTGTGATAAATGTTTCTTTGGTAAGGAGTCCTAAGCTGCTGGTGAGCCGGCGTATTGAAAACCAAATCTACTCTCACTGTGTGTGAGAAAGCAATGGAAGAGACTCTCCACAGATCCTACAGGAAGGATTATTTTAAGAAATATAACGTTCTTCTTGTCATCTAGAACAAAACGAGGAAATAAACTCAAATACGCCTTGTGTCGTTTCCAATTTTGAACACAGAATTTCTTCTCAGTTCTTTTGATGCTTAAACTGACCAGCAGTCTGTCCACATCCATTATTCAACATTTCTGTAGCACAACACAGATTAAATCTGACAAATGCATTTTCTCTCTATTGGTTTCAGGCTGTCCTGAGTGCATGTAAATTGGTAAACGACAGACGCAGACTTGTACAGCAAACCTGTTAAATATCATCTCATCAGGTGGTCTTTTTTACAGATTTTACTCAGAGTAGGAATCCAAACCTTTCTCTCGGGTTGCACAGATATACGTCAAGCCGACACACACACACAAAAAAGAATCTGTAGACGTCCTCCATTCTTCCAAAGTACAGGCAAATGTTGCCAAGAGCAAGATGGATACATAAAAAGGAGAGTGTTGTAGAAATCGTGCAAGCCAGTATAAAAGACTTGGTGTTGCATCACCTGTTTCCATGGCTTGGGCCCTTTACCATGGCAACAGAATGCCAGTTGGGTCGTCGATGTGGGCGTAGAAAGAAGCCTGGAGGAAGAACAAATGTGTGTTTAGTCTATTAACGCTGCAAGGCAAGGACAGGCTCAGGATTACAGCACAGTAAGTGTTACATCATCGAAGAGGAATCCTTCTCCCCCCCGTGGCTCGCTAACTAAGCAGTGTTCACTCTTTCAGCTGTTTCTCAGTTGATTGTGCAAATGGAGAGAGTGAAGAATAGCTCCATTTAACGTAGAGGACCATTCATTGCATCCAGGACTTCTAATTACAAATGTAGATCTTAGTTTAGCCACAAGCAAATCCCTCAAATCTGCTCGCCAAGTGTCCACTCAGAGGACTGTAATTGTCGCCCATTGATCACGTTTGTCCTCTTCTGCCTCTTTTATCACAGGAACAACTGAACGAGTCTGTCTGATACAAGGTACTGTCGAAGCCCTCAATAGCGTCCACAACTTCATTGCAGAGAAAGTCCGCGAGATGCCCCAGAGTGCCCAGAAACCAGAACCTGTCAGCATATTGCAACCACAGACGACGGTTAACCCTGACCGCGTTAAACAGGTAAGAGTCTGTTGAGTTGGCAGCTAGATCCTTGAAAAGGAACAAACGGTTGCGAACCTAAGCTGGTCTCTCCGATGCAGTAGTTGTTTATAGTTTAGTTGAGGAACACAAAGGAAAGTTTTTAAAGCAGCTGTAGCTTTTCCAAGGGTTTCAATGCCTAATATTTCTAACAATAGGAGCGTTAAGGTGTGAAGCAGCTCCTGAACACTTTGGTTGTTACCTATCCTACTTGTTCTGTGGTCTGTGACCTACAGTGTGGTAGGGTCAGGAAAATGTGAGTGTATGGGGTTATTTTTACCTGCAGTCTTCCATAGCTAGACAGAACCATGTGGCAGTGTGGCAGCTGCAGCCTAAACCCCAGGGATTAGCAAACTGCTGAGTAGAGTGAGGGCTGGTGTAGTACTCTGACTCAGTTAGAGATACTCCTCTTATCCATTTACCATTAATGCTGTGCAATCTTGCTCATATTTCCTGCTTTTGCTACCACAATCTTTCTATGTCTCTGCAGGCCAAATTGATTGTACCCAATAGCACCGCAGGGCTGATCATTGGTAAGGGTGGTGCCACAGTGAAGGCGGTGATGGAGCAGTCGGGAGCTTGGGTGCAGCTCTCTCAGAAGCCGGAGGGCATCAACTTGCAGGAGCGGGTGGTGACCATCAGCGGAGAGCCAGAACAGAACCGTAAGGCTGTGGAAATCATTGTGCAGAAAATCCAGGAGGACCCTCAGAGCAGCAGTTGCCTGAATATCAGCTACTCCAACGTCTCGGGTCCAGTGGCCAACTCCAACCCCACCGGCTCCCCTTACGCCAACACAGCCGAGGTGCTGCCCAACGCAGCCGCAGCAGCTGCCACTGCCTCCAGCCTTCTGGGTCAGGCCGGATTGACAGGAATGGGTGCCTTCCCTGCCGCCATGTCCAGTTTCTCTGGCAACGATCTGCTGGCCATCACCTCAGCCCTGAATACACTGGCTAGCTATGGCTACAACACTAACACCCTGGGCCTGGGTCTCAACCCCGCAGCTGCCTCTGGAGTCCTCGCTGCAGTGGCAGCTAGTGCCAACCCAGCTGCTGCCGCTGCAGCTAACCTACTGGCCTCCTACGCTAATGATGCCTCCAGCAGTGCCGGCCACCCCGCTACAGGCCTCGGTGGGTTCTCCCTGGGCTCGCTAGCAGCTGCTACTGGAGCTTCCAACGGTTACCTAAATGCTTCATCCCCATTGATGGCTTCCTCCCTGTTGGCAACAGAAAAGTTGGCAGACGGAGCCAAGGACGTGGTTGAAATTGCTGTGCCCGAGAATCTGGTGGGCGCCATTTTGGGGAAAGGAGGGAAAACACTGGTAGAGTACCAGGAGCTGACAGGAGCCCGCATCCAGATCTCCAAAAAAGGAGAGTTCATTCCAGGTACTCGGAACCGTAAAGTTACAATAACAGGGTCGCCGGCCGCTACACAAGCAGCGCAGTATCTGATCAGCCAGCGGATCACGTACGAGCAGGGCGTGCGCGCTACCAACCCACAGAAGGTGGGCTAAAACGAAAGCGAAGACAAAAGAAGGAAAGGATGAAGACAGAGAATAGAAAGGAATTAAGAGAGTCAAGAAGAATAGAAAAAAAGAAATGTCCAAATATATGTTCAATATTTCAGTATCAAACGAGAGAATTACAAAGGAGGAGGTGGGGGGAGACAACCAAGATAAGTGTGTGTGATTTGTGAGTGTGTTTTTAGGACAGAAGTCCTGATGTTTTTTAAAAGTTTGTGTCAAGTCCTTTTGACAATGGTGATCAGAGTAAGCTGAACTGGTCCACTGCCAAGTTGCAGATTCAGGAGTGAGGCTGCGGAGTCTCACCCTCCTCTAAAACCTCATTACTGTTTTCATTTTGTTCTTTTTTTTTTTTTTTTTTTTTTGTTTTTTTTTTTTTTTGTTGGATTTAAGTCGGTTTGAGACCTCGGCTCCCGGTGAGCTGAGCGTATCAGATGAAGATCCGGCCAGCTAATAGAGCTGTTTTACAAACCTTGCTCTTTGTGTTCAATGCAGAAGGCATTGTTACCAAGGGAGAGGTTTTATGACAAGCACCTGAGCTCATCTCAGCTATTTAGGGCAGCAATCCAAGTATAATTTCTTTACAAGCAAACAAAAGCGCATCTATGTTGACGTGTGTCGAATTCTAGCTCATTTCATGACTGAAATGACAAAAAATTTGGGTATTTTATATTTTCATCCTTTAACTTATTGACATAGTCTCATTCAAACACAAGTAGATTATTTAAACCTGCGAACGCAGGTTGATCTGAATGTAAAAACAATTTTAGCCTGTTGCTATTTTTTTAATTTTTTTTTCCTTTCCAGGGATCAAACGTTGTGTTGCAGTGAAAGAAATGTATAACTCAAACCCAGTCTGAACTGTGCTCTTGCCGTCTGCAGGTATAGTTCAGGGGTTGAAGAATCAATGCGAGAGGACAGAGGAGACACACAGGAATGTATAATCTATATTTTAACACAGACACACATAGAGAACGCTCCCACAAACGCACAAACACTAGAACATCATTTCATATTCAGCCACTGCTACAAACACAAAGAAATATGTTGTTGACGAACCCTTTCTTGGTGCTATAGGCTTAGATTTGTACCTCCTGTACCGTGGAATTCAAACGTTTCCACAACTTGAGTTTTTACTTGATTCGAAGTAGCCGTCGTGTTGTCCAGCCATTGGTAGCCCACTGGATCTGACCCGGCTTCTTACCTAATGACAATTGATTGAATTCAGAATATTTTGTGAGTCAAAGCAGTCCGGCTGTTCTAATATGAGTCCATTGTTTTATAACACAAGCCGAACATCCTGCAGTAGATAACACCTGACATACTTATTTGCCTTAGCCAGACATTCGTGACACCCAAGAATTATCTACAGGCTCAGACTTCCTGGAAGCAGTGGCAGTTCGCGAAGAGAACAAAAGCACTACAAAAGCATTTTTTTTATAAGAAGAGCTGTAAGAACCTACATCTGTGAACAAAGAAGCTATTGCCTTTTCTGTAAGGGTACCAAATAGTCCCAACGTGGAGCAGAAAGCGAAGTTTTGGAGTCACTTTTCTGTGAGAAATGCTTCCTAATTGACATGCCGACAAGAGAAATTTCTGCAGCTCACTTAAGCAGAATATTATTGTTCCCAACGTACGTTAATGCTCGAGTGGAGCATATAATGAAACGTGACGTGTTTTTTGGATTGTTGTCTTTTATTGCCACTTTGCTTGTCTTGACAGTGGCAGGCCAAATGTCTGAAGCACTCCAAGATTACTTTGCATCTGACCCCCTCTGTGCTGCTATCCATAGCGTTCATCCTGAGTCTGCTGGCTCTCTAAAGACTGCACTGTGAGGCATTTAGACCGCAATGTAAAGTGTGTCTGTCCTGCTAGGGGTGTGAATACATCTTTATATGCACATTTATGTCACAAGATCAAAACCAATCTGCAGAGCCGGCCCAACGCTCCAAACATGGCCATCTTGTCTCTATTAGGTTAGCATATCAAGGACATGCCAATTTTTTAAAAAGACGTTAGCATATAGCCTCCATCCCAAGTTTCTTTGACAAACCTTTATCCAAGGGCATAGCCTAAGTAAACTACGTAGAGCTCCAAGGCCAGCAGGGGGCCCCAGAGAGCACTTGACTTCTCAAAGCGTCAAATATGCATCAGTGTTTAGAAAGCATATGTCTATCTTTAACGTCGCTCAGAAGATTTAGCAATTTCTAAAAGAGTTTTAAATTCTTTTAAAAATTTAAATTAAATGTTGTCTTTAAAAAAATGTATTTATTTTTATTTTTAAGATCTGGCAAATGTAGTAACTGAAGTCATGTGGAGAGAAATGGTCTTTGATTCCAGCAGTAGTCCTGGAACGCAATTATTCAAATTAATTGGAAGTTTTCTAATTAATGTTGATTAATCTATTTTTTTTAATCAGCGATACTTGGCAAGTTTGTCAATCCTAATTGATTTTGGCTCATGACTAAATCAGTGAGTAGATTTCTACATGTTTTAAGTGATCAGGTCAGATATAGATTTGCTTTCTTTGGCTCTGAAGTCTAGGTGTAGGCTGTACACAACCATGTTCTTGTTTCAGCTGCCTTTGTGGGGGAAAAAACCAAAATATTTCCGCCCAACAAACCAAGCCAAGTCCTCCATCACTGTTCACCAAGCTCACACATGTCCTGTTCATTGACTTTAGACTTAAGGTGCATTACTGCCTCCTACTGGGCTGGAGGGTGTGGAACAGTTTTACCAATGTGCCAAAAACTTAAGAGAACTGCAATTAATGCAGTCGTTTTTTTTTTACCCACAATTTTGTCTATGTTTAATTAATCAGAATTAATACGATTAAGTTCTAGTTAATGGTCTTAATGCTAGTTTTTTTTTTTTTTTTGTTCATTTTTTTCTTTGTCCTGCTTTTGTCTACGCTGGTGCCTAACAGACAAATAATGTGAATAAAGCAAATAATTTGAAGGTCGAGTGAAACACACTCTGTGATTAAGAAGTAACTGTTGTCTTATTACTAAAGAATGAACAAGAAAACAATCAAGCTTGGGCAGTTTAAAGAGGCGTTACTGGTGCCTTGGTGGAGGGGCTTAACTGGAATCGGGCCCCAAATGAAATTCTGCTTGGGGCCCCGTACGGTCTTGGGCCGGCTCTGCCTTACTGTACCAACAGAGAGGATTTCTCCACACATGTATTTATTACACCTGCGTCTTTTGACTTTTTTTTCCCCTTTACTAAATTTACCCATCTAATACCGACCCAAACTGAACCTCCCCGGTCGTCGTACGTCCGCCTCCCTGTTGCTCTAAGGGACATTTCCGATATAGTCGCCATCAAGCCAAGCTCTGTGATCAGCTTCCTTAATGCAAAGCTGTGAGGGTTGGTGCTGAGTTGTGTGAAAGAAATTCAGACGTTCCCAGTTTTCAGGAGAATCTGATGAATGGACGTTTTTGTTTTTGACGAATCGTGTGTGGAAGAAAAAAAAAGAGAGAGAGAGAAGTAAGCAGATTTCAAACTACTTTCAAGCAACTCTTTGTGTGTCAACATTCTGCGTGGCAATACAAGCGGTGGGCCTTTCTTCCCAGCTCACGTCTCTTCCTTTCACTCTGTGCTTGGAAGGACTCACAGTCATCCATAACTACAATCTGGCCACCTGTGAAATCATTGCATAAGCGAACCTTTTACTGCCCGAGATTTTAGCATATAATAAGATAAAAGCACAAAACAAGGGGGTGTTTTATCAATGCAACTGGACTGTTGGACTCCAGAGAGCTTCTCCTTCAGAGCTCCCTGATCCATACATTGTGCCAAAATCCGTTTCCTCTCCCTCCCATTAACGTTCCTCTTCCTCCCGATGTTTTCGTTCCCCTGCACGCCCTCCCGTCTGCGTTCTGAGGCTCCTCCTGCGTCCCCAAGCCGCCTCCGTCTGTCCGTCCTTCCCTCCTTACACTGTGCTCTCCCCCTCTTTCTCCTTCCTCTTGTCTTGTCGTCTCATGGGCGATGTGTTGGACGCGCCGTGGGTGGGAGTTATGCACTACGGGGTTGTAGGGGTATGAAAATGTTTTCCCAGGCCGCAGAGTTCACAAGGCTAAAAATGCACAGAAAAACACCTGCCTCCAAAACTGTGACACCCACCGAGACCAACCAGCAAACGTTAGCTCAAAAGTGTCAATTTTTTTTTTTCCTCAGCGGGAAGAACGAAGAAAGATTTTGTGGGTTGGGGGGAATAGGTTTGGCCTTTTAAAAGGAAGGAAAAAAATTTTAGTTTGTTTTTATTTTTATTTTATTTTATTTTTTTCAAAACTAAAAGGCAAATCTTGGCAGAACGAATATCAATCCGATGGCCGAGCTCGAGCTCTAAACAAAAATATTTCGGACAGAATGCATAAGACACGCGAGAGAGAGAGAGCAACGTGGGAACTTGTTTGTGACCTCAAGCCGAAACAGTGACATCCTTTATGCATATCCTGTTATCTGAAAAATGACTAGAGCTCATTTCTGTGGAATACAATATGTCACGTCATATGATCTATATGTACTTTATTGTAGCTATTCTAGTTTGTAGTCCAAATGCAGTCCAGCGTTGTCAATACAATGTGAAAACTATGTTATATTTGTGTGGATGATGAGAGTGCCAACTAAGCCTGACTAAGATTAGCTTCGCAGTTTGTTTGTGCATTATGATGCCTCATCATCGAGCGGCGGTGTCCATATTTCTGTCACTGATGATTTAGTTTGACAGTAAGAAAAATGTTAAGAATATTGGAAGCAATATAGTAGCATGTTGTCCTGTTTTGTGTTTTATGTCTGTTGTATGAACCTTTGAAATTACTAAGATTTTGAATGAATAGGTTTACATGTACTTCTTTTTGTAAGTTATGAAAATGCTGCTATTTGATAAGTAAACTATACAAAAATATTTTAGTGGAAAAGATGTCTGGTCTGTTGATTAGAGCTCCGACGGGGTGGAGCGTTAAGCCGAGGTGTATAGAGCGCTATACAGTATTGGTAAGATAGTAAAAGTAATAAATAATAGACTCCATAGTATGACCTGTGCCAAACTAGACCTCCGCAGCTTCTGAATTTGTAGATGTGCGATCAAATGTTAGATATCAATAACTTGTTTAGAAGTGCTGATCAAGTGCCAATCAAACACTTATCTTTTAAGTTAAGAAAAGATAATCAAACGCATTACTTAAGAAAACAAAGGACAAAGAACTTTTTTGTGCATTGTTTTATCCCATAGGTACATAGAGTAAGAGTTAAAGGTTGTGATTTTTATGGATCCATGTTGTTTTACACTCCATGCATCCCTCGTGTGTTCGTTTGACCTGTGGCTTAAGTACCGCTGTTTTTTCTCACAAATGTCTCTATAGGCCAGCATGGACTAAGCATAACATGTTATAAGCATCCATAACATAGCCATTAACAATCAAACGATGTGTTTGTGGAGTTCGGTGTTATCTTTTTTGCACGTCTTCTATTGCATGGTATCAAAGTAAAAATTATGGAGGAAAAAAAAGAAAAAATGGGGGGGTAAAAAAAAAAAAGTCTAAAAATTTTGCGAGGAGTCTCGCAACATTCAGAGACATAAACGCTGCATGCAGTCAAATGTATATCTCTTTGAGTTGAACTCACCTCATGTTAAAACTGTTGGATCCTTATGTTGTGAGTTGGGAGGGAGCTCATTATCGTCATGTTGGCCCAAAAAAAAAAAAAAAAAAAAAAAAGACACAAACATGAACACGCATCTGAGATCGGATTTCTCATGGGTCGAACTCATCTCTCTAACGTCATCTGAGAAGATTTTGTTTTTATAATGTTTTTTTTTTTCTTCTTCTTTCTTTCTTAGATCCAGAGGAGGATTACAAATGTGAAACAAGCAAACGTGAAAATGTTACTCAGTGCATTGGCTCTTTGTGTTTTCAGGATCTCAGCTGGAACCTCATGAATATGCCACTTTCTTTCTTTTTTATTTTTTATTTTTGTCACAGCTTGAAAGCCCAGATCTAATCTAATGAATGTACTCATTTTTTCTTGTATTCTTTTGATTAATTTTTGTAAAAAAAAAAAGAGAAAAAAAAGCATTTTTTTGGGGGGGGGGTTCTGTTGAATGTCTAACTGTCTTTAATGTAAATTCACGGCAGGAATGTCAACTACATGTAAAGTTAAATGCGTTTAAACGGCTCCAGTCAGGTAAAGGCCTCAGACGGCCGCAGTCATGAACCAGATATGCGAACACAACTTCCGATTCGCTGTCAACATTTTCCTGTTTGTTTGGTGTTGCATAAATGCACTTTATCGATGGGTGGGCGGGAAATGAGGCAAACCGTGTTGGCTTTCCACAACCATGTTGCTGTCATCCTTTGTTCTGATTTATTTCTTCTTCTTTTTTTTTTCCCATGTTGGGTCTCGAGAATGACGGGAAGGGCTGGAATCTCGGACAAAATAGAAAAGTAGCACCTGTTTCCTCTCTCTAAGGCTTCTCTGCCACATTCCCGGAGGACTGATCTCTACACTCGTGTCCACTTTGGTTTTAAATCTCAAATTAGGATTGTTTTTTTTTTGTGTGTGTGTGTGTTGTTTTGTTTTTTTTTTCTTTTCTTGTTTTGCCAGAAGATTTGAAGTGAAGGGTAAAACATCAGATCTGAGAGACGTCCTTGGCACCAGCAACACGAAGAGCGACTCTGCCGCCCCAAACGGAGGAAAACCACAAAGGGAAAAAGCTGTGATTGGTTCAGGCCTGCTTGTATCAACGATTTATCCGTTTCATCGTTCCGTGTTTCGCATCCGAGCGCCAGACCAATTGGCAGCGTCATTCCAAAGGTGATTTTTTTTTTATTTATTTTTTTTTTTTTTGTCGGTTTTGATTTTCACTCCAAACGTGTTCTGGACATTCATCCCCCTTCACAAGAAGGCTAGGACTGATTTTGAAACGCTACAAAACTGGCTACGGCTGCTCACTCCTCTCTTTGAACCAATTCTACCTGAGTCTCTCTTTCTCTCTCTCAGTCTGCACGATACCATGACTTGTTTCATTACGCCGAGAACCTGCAACTGTGTCCACCCTTTAAAACGGGTTAAGGCTTTTCTGGGAAAAAGGAAAAAAAAAAAAAAAGGATTTCTTTTCCAACCAGACATGAGGCCATTTCTGTGTTTGACCCTCAGAACCTCCCATGGACTTTGTTGACCTTCTACATCCTCAGAACTCATGTGTGTGTTGGAGATTGAACTCTCAAGCTCTGGAAGACTGTTCTGTTCTGTTTCGTTTTGTTTTTTTTTCCTTTGACTGAACGCTTGCTTTATGTGTCAACGTAAGGGAAGCACATTTGTACTTTGCAAAAGTTCTCATGTCTTTAGGTTTTGGGATTTGCTTTGGCGTTTAACCTCTGTTCGCTCCATCTCAGACAAAAATGGACTGACAGCATAAGATCAAATATTTCCGGCTTGAGCAGAGAGTGATGTTTTGTTCATTGGGTATATTTCTCTTCGATACTTACAAGCGAGAACGGTTCCGTCTTTTCTGTCGTGACGAACGAGGAGAATCTGTGAGAATCTGTGAAAGTCCGCAGCGTAAGGCTACCTAAAGGGCTTTCTCTGAGAGCATTTATACGAGTCTCTTGAACGTGGTTTGGAAAGAAAACGCCTTCTTGTGCCATTTTAAGGGAAAACAAAAAACGAGAAAGCTTTTTGTCAATAAGAGTGCCAAATAATCCCACACTGAGCCAAAAGGCAGCCAGCCGTCGTAACTGTTGGATCTGCGGGACGATCCCGTCCCGGTTCCGCTCCCCTATAAAAAGGAAAAAAAAAAAACAAATAAAAAAAACATCACCCTATTTGTGCAATGTTGGAGCTCACGTACCATTATTGTTATGCTGCCAGTCTGTTTTCTGCTTTGGTCAGAAACATCTCAGAAGCAGGATATTTTCTACAAAAAAAAAGAAAAAAAAAGACAACAGCTACTACGGTGAGGGAAAGAGAGGATTAATTACTCGTCATTGTTTCTGTTTGTTTCTTTGAGCATCACTCATAATAGATTTAACGGTAATGACTATTTAATGTAACTGTAGTACTGTGTTTGTAAAAGAAATTCAGTGAGTTGTGTTCTATGACTCGTGGACTACCAGTGAAGTCAGCATTTCAGTGTTAATAATTGAATTGTTTTTTAAAGATTATTTTTGCGACGGCAACAAAAGAGTCATTATAAATGTTCATTTTAACATCACTTGTCTTCTGCTTCCTTCTTTCTCCACCTCGGCCTCAGGTTGGTCGGGCCTGCGCAGCAGCAACCGACACGTTTCTGCTCTGACGCTTCCGCCATGACGCGAAATAAAAGGAGAGGGCAAAAATCTAAATTTATTTTATACCTGGTTTTTATACAGTGCCTTGGGAAAAAAAGGGATTCACATGCATTTCACAATTTTTGCACCGTCACAACTTTGCCCGTCACGACGGCAAATTTTGCCGCACGATAAACTGTCCCAGAATTTATCACGATAAACGATAATGTTGTTTCTAGACCTTTTTCGAGTAACATAATGGCGGTAATTGCAAATAAACATCTAACACTGCAACGTTTTAGATATCCAAAATAAATAAACCAAAAAAACAAAACGACAAATAAAGTGAACTATGGCGTATCTATTAACAAAAGTGTCCTTCAAAATAAGACGAATGCACCAGTCTGAAGGCTTTGTCATCCGGTTTTTGGAGGAAAGAGGAAAATGATAAATTATGCAAATGGAAATTCTGAAGCTTGTTGTAATTTATCATGCGATTAATTTGTCGCAGAGAAAACTAATATTTTAACAGTTTGTTAATTGGTAGGTTTATCAACACATTCTGCCCCAATCGGCCCTTTGATCCTGTAGTCTCTAGAGGGCCACATGAATAGCTATGGCGGACCGGAATTGGCCCGCGGGCCTTGGGTTTGACACCTGTCACTTAAAACTTCGAGAGTTCCTCAAATTACACTCGTCCTTTTTCCAGCACATAATTTCAATTAAGATTTGGAACATTTGGGAAGCCTGATTTAAAAAAAAAAAGAAAAAAAAAAGAAATCTCGAATTGTTACTCAAACTAAAACGCTCCTCCGTAAACACGGAGTCTTTCTGAGGAGCAAAGGCCCGAGGTTTCCTGGCAGAGTCTGCCCCTCTGACCGCCGCCCGTCCCCTCCAGGTAAACACACTGTGGGAGACAATGAGACAACAAGACGCCGTTTTCCTCTCCTGCTGGTCTGATACAGTCATGGCTAAAAGTAAGCATGGCTACCCGGACCACCCTGACTGCTGTGTACGCGGCCATACACAACAAACTGCCCCATGTTCTTCTAATTGGACCCATATAAACCCCGCCTGTAATCTGAGCTGTCTTCACTCTTTTATTAGCTGGACCAGCACCAGCCAGGGCTTTGCTTCCCACCTACATCATGAGGCTGAGTTGCCCATAAGGTTGGCACAATTTTAATAGTTTTTCTATTCTTACCTCTGGAGAGGGAACGGGGGGGGATGCACCACGAGAACTGCAGCTGTGGAGATCCTGTGATTGAGGCGTCTAATCACCTCCTGAGTGCTGATTAGACGCTGAGGCTCGCCCAGTTTCTCAACTCATCAGACAGAACTTCAGCTTGCTCTGGAAAAGCTTTTAGTAGAGTGAGCATTTTGTACATTCATATCAGCTTGGAGGCAAATACTTTTTTTTTTTTTTTAAAGAGTTTAATGTTCCAGTTAGAGATTAAAAGATTACATAACCCAAAAACATCGATGCCATCCTCTCAGACACTGCGAGAACGGGAAGAACTCCAAGAACTACATCTGCAGAGCATAAATCTCTGAGGAAAGCCCTCAAACTTTCAAACTCAATGAAAGTGATGGGCCTATTTACATGTTGATGTAAAAAAAAAAAAAAGCCTTTTATAACTGGGTTACCCACTTATAAACATGTTCTACAAACTAATAAACCTTTATTGTCTTAATCAAGGTGAAACTTTCCCCAGTGCAACAGTTTGGGTATAATTGCAATTGCAAGTCAATGCTGGCACAATAAATCTTAGCCTGACTAGATTTAGTAGCAATAAAATTAACATTAATGGGATGATCAGTGGAGACCAACAATGCTGGCAGACATTCAGTTGGTTGGCATGAGCTTTTCTTTCACTATAGCAGGTTTTCCTGTAGCTTAGCTTTAGTTAGCTTACTTTTGTTTGTAGCCAAAGCTAGATGCAAGGCGAACACATCCACGCAAACACACACCTTAAAATGGAGGAACGTGTGTTTTGCATTTACTTATTGATTTCAAAACTGGTTTTTATCAACAAAACAAATAAGTGCATACACAACCAAGAACAAAATCATTAACCTGCCACTACTTCTCTGAACACTAATTTAATCCTGTCCCTTACCTCAGTTTAATGAAATATATCCCTTACCAACTCAATAATTATCAGACATTTGTAATTAAAAACATGTTGTGGTGTTCATATGCCAGTTCAGTTTACTTATAAATAAGTTAGACTGCATAAAACACAAACGATTGCAAGTTATCTCTCAAAAGAGGACAGGAAAATTTACTGACCCATAATAATAATAACTGTAAATAACAAACAAACACGATTTTTTAAAAACTAATGCTACAATAACAATAATAATCTACTAATGATGGTAAAAGTAACACAGAAAGAAGGAAGGAAGAAAGACGTTATAATACCTATTTGTGTTAATCCCCCTTCTTCCCTACAGAGTGAGTAATATAGTTTCGTATTTATTTTTAAACTGGTTGATGCTTGAACGTCGACACAACCTTAACCTTTCACATTTAAAGGTGCTTAATCCTCCACAAGTCAAATTCAGATCAAAGCAGGGCATAAAACAGACGAGTAAAACGAAGTGTTAATGTCACATCAGTTTGTTCATTTCAAAAACGGCATCTTGTCCTATGTTGTTGTGTCTCTCCAATCAGTCTAGAGGACAGTTTATAGACACCAAGGCAAAGGATAAAACAGACTCAATAAAATCCTGGTGAAACGTCGCCGTTATGGTTCAGTCAATATTAAACCGGTAAAGTTTCCTTACATAGAAAAGGCACCGATGGGCCTTTTTGCACAATGTGTTGAAGTTGGTTTCAAAGTTTAGATGACCTGAATGACTGGAAGTAAAACCAACACACTCACCCCGACATGAATTATTCAGCGTCTCGTCCGATACGAGCATCACTGTGTGCGTGTGTGTGTGTGTGTGTGTACACAAGACAACCGCCTGCTGCGACGCTACATCTGGATCGATTTGTAAGGAGCGGACACGAAGGGGCGCCAGGAGGGCGGCCTCGTAATCAGTACAGGCAGTTACTGGAGCAACTGACAGTCAGTCCGAACAGAGACGGAAGGTTGCCAGGCAAAGATGGACTGTGTTAGGTCTGTGTGATCGCCCCACATGACGGAAATGTCACAGTGGCTGGAAACTGGAACCAGTCCTGAGTGCGTGACTCAGAGTCGGTGACAGACGTGACCCGGTCATCAAACAGTACATTCAGGTTCGACTTTTTATTCAAACTGGTTAGACGTTTTCCACCTGAACGTGTCTAACCATCTGTAGCAACCATCACAAACTGTAATCAGTCTTTTTACGCTAATGACGGAGTAATGCCTTCTTCCCCTCAGAGTGGCTCTTCAGCCCGTGTTGGAAATCTTTTCACGGTGGATAATAGCGCTGTCCTAGTAGCTTCAGCTACCTAAACAAAGGTCTGTTGCTTTTTTCATCTCCAGGACACTATGGGACTTGAACGTGGGCCTAAATATTTAAGCAGATAAACCTGATGTCTTCAGGCGTTTCAAGTTTTTACCCCTGAATCAGCCAGACTTATGAAATTCTCCTGCATCTTTGTGGTTGAGTTGTTGCCCTAAAATACATATATACATATATATGTTGTGTCTTCATTCAACTCAGACGAGATCAGATACTTAGAAATACTCTATGTAAACTGGGTTATAATAGATTTGGGTTTTTCCATTGTAGCTTAGTAAAAAAATGAAAACGAAGGGCATCGTATCTATAATTCGAGCATGTTTTAGTCCGTTTTACAAACGGACAACATAGTTCTAGTTGGTTCTAGTTGTTCCCGTTAAATGTAAAAATGCGTTCTCAGCCTCAGTTTTCATTATCTGGCTAGTTTCAGTTTACTACAATGACCTCGATGTAAGCTCCTGAATTTGAGGAAAGTCCAGGAGAAAACGTGATCTTGCTTATTATTCTGGCATTTACCAAATGGAAATTTGGTTGGTGACAGCGACTGACAACTCTAAGTCATCTTTTGTCCCAGACAGCATGTAAATCTAAGCTTACGCTTTAATCACACAACCTGCATTTATGTGTACATGTAGAGTTTTAACAGTTAAATCCTCTCACCATTAGAAATGTGTCTGTCCGATGCACTGGCATTTAAACGGCCTGATTTGCTAAAGCATGTTCAGTAAAATTCAGTCATTCTTCTGGCAACCAGAGATGTTTGTTTGTAACCACAGGCGAGCTTCTGTGTGGGGAGCTTGGGTTGAAATCTAACAGGGCATCTTCCCAGTGCGGCTGAGCTGGTCCAGTTCAAGTTTGTCTACACGACTCTCACGTACTGACAGCCATGAGCCATCCTGCACCCAGCTCTTCCTCCCACACGGTTTGACCTTGTTCATTATCGAATGCGTTCCTAATCTTCTGAGCTCGGCTGCACAAGCCATGAGGAATAAAAAAAAAAAAAAAAAAAGCCGGAGCTCTGCTGAGACGACGGCCTTGGTGTTTTTTGCTTTTGCAATTATGATATTATCTAAAAGAAAAACGTTGGGGATCTGAATTCTGATGCTGATTTACAGGAAGGATAGGAAATAAAAAGAGGTTCTGGCTGGAATCTGTGCTGAAAACATCTTTTATTAATCAGGCTCTCAGAGGATTCAGTTCCGATTAATATCTGTAGCGTTATGCGCCTTTTGTTTCTATCCGTTTCCAGAAAGATTACTGATTTATTTACAGATATTTAGTGCAGTCTATTTTTTCAGTTCCTTTCTGTTTGCTTGTGAAATCCTTTATCAAGAAACGACGGCACATAGAAACAAAAAACGTTGCCTGCACGGCAGCTATTTGAATGCCCAATTTAATTGCAAATATAAACTGGTGTTTCATTATAACTGGATGAAAAAGTGACCAGAAACGGCAGCAAACCTGATCCGACTGTTGTTTAGTGAAATACAGCACCTGTTGAACTATTCGCTATGTTGCAATTTTATAATCTAAAGTGTTTTCCAGCCACCACCACCAGAGTTTGTTCAGATTAACGGTTCAAAACTCGAGACCTCAGACTGCAGATCAGCTAATATTGAAGGATATAAAATAGTCCCCCCCCCCCCTTTTCCCAGTAGATGACAGAAACTGCCACTAAAATTGTTTGTTGCTGCTAATTGTTTCAATGTCTTTTTTTTTAAAACATGCAAATACATAAGATTATGGCCAAGTGGCTAATTTCCATCTCCAGTCCCATTGGCAGGTTGATGTATATGATGTTAACTAATAATAAAATGTAACCTCAGATTACTGCACACATTCAAAAGAAGGAGAAAAGGAGGTAAGTTGTTACAATTTAATTTATGATGGTTCAAAAAATGTAGCAACCAACATATTTTTGTGTAACAGCACTAACAATAGAGTTATATACAGTTAAACTACAAACCGGATTCCAAAACAGTTGGGACACTAAACAAATTGTGAATAAAAACTGAATGCAATGATGTGGAGATGGCAAATGTCAATATTTTATTCGTAATAGAACATAGATGGCAGATCAAAGTTTAATCTGTGTAAATGTAACATTTTAAAGGAAAACTATGTTGATTCAAAATTTCACAGTGTCTACAAATCCCCAAAAAGTTGGGACAAGTAGCAATAAGTGGCTGGAAAAAGGAAATTGAACATATAACAAACAGCTTGGAAACAAATTAACACTAATTAGATCAAATTGACAACATGATTGGGTATAAAAAGAACTTCTTAGAGTGTCAGTGTCTCTCTGAAGCCAAGATGGTAAGAGGATCACCAATTCCACCATTGTTGTGCAGAAAGATAGTGCAGCAATACCAGAATGGTGTTACCCAGCGTAAAATAGTAAAGACTTTTAAGTTGTCATCATCAACCGTGCATAACATCATCAAAAGATTCAGAGAATTTGGAACGATCGCTGTGCGTAAGGGTCAAGGCCATAAAACTCTACTGGATGCTCGTGATCTCCGGGCCCTTAAACGTCACTGCACCTCAAACAGGAATGCCACTGTCAAAGAAATAACAGCATGTGCTCAGGAATACTTCCAGAAAGCATCGTCAGTGAACACAATCAACCGTGCCATCCGCCGCTGCCAGCTGAAACTCTACAGTGCAAAGAGGAAGCCATTTCTAAGCTCCACAAGCTCAGCCGTTTGCACTGGTCCAGAAGTCATTTAAAATGGAGTGAGGCAAAATGGACGACTGTTCTGTGGTCAGACGAGTCACGATTTGAATTTCTTTATGGATCACTGGGACGCCATGTCATCCGGACCAGAGAGGACAAGGATGACCCAAGTTGTTATCAACGCTCCGTTCAGAAGCCTGCATCGTTGATGGTATGGGGTTGCATGAGTGCTTGTGGCCTGGGCAGCTTGCATGTCTGGAAAGGCCCCATTAATGCAGAGAACTATGTTCAGGTTCTAGAACAACATATGCTCCCATCTAGACTTCGTCTCTTTCAGGAAAGACCTTGCATTTTTCAACAAGATAATGCCAGACCACATTCTGCAGCAATCACAACATCATGGCTACATAGGAGAAGGATCCGTGTACTGAAATGGCCAGCCTGCAGTCCAGATCTTTCACCTATAGAGAACATTTGGCGCATCATAAAGAAGAAGGTGTGACAAAGAAGGCCCAAGACGATTGAACAGTTAGAGGCCTGTATTAGACATGAATGGGAGAGCATTCCTATTTCTAAACTTGAGAAACTGGTCTCCTCTGTCCCCAGACGTCTGTTGAGTGTTGTAAGAACAAGGGGAGATGCCACACAGTGGTAAAAATGGCCTTGTCCCAACTTTTTGGGGATTTGTTGACGTCATGAAATTTTGAAACAACATATTTTTCCCTTAAAATGATACATTCTCTCAGTTTAAACTTTTAATCTGTGATTTGTGTTCTATTGTGAATAAAATATTAGATGTTGGCACCTCCACATCATTGCATTCAGGTTTTATTCACAATTTGTTTAGTGCCCCAACTTTTTTAGAATCCGGTTTGTAAACTAAACAAGCTAATTGCACGACTAAGACACTTTACCAACTAATCTACTGTTTAGTACCTCACAACAGATCCATGATTTTTTTTTGTTGTTTTTTTTGGGGTAGGGGGGCGGGGGTAAATAAATATTCAATGCAGTGCATTTAGGTGAAATGTATTTCTGGTTTTTCACTTGTGAATACAAATACACACCACAATTTCTTTAAAAAAAAAAAAAATTTCTGAAACTGTGCACAATTTTCTTTCCACTGCACAATATTATGCTGCTTTGTAACTGAAATGGGACAAATATCAAACATTACAAAAGCTTTTTCAGTTTTTTATTTATTTATTTTTTTTTATAAATATTCTCCCTGCTGCTCATGTTTTAGGAGTTTTGTGAAATATCAGCTTCAGTATCTAGTTTACCTTTCAGAATCTGACAAAAATCTTGTCTGATTCAATGTTTTATGAGTTTCCTCCCACGAAAAAAAACAAAAAAAACACACACACAACGGAAGTCTTTTAAAGGACAAAATAATAATAATAATTAGAACTCTGACTGTGCAACATTGGGTCAGGATCTGTCCTCTTTCCTCCCTTGAAATGAGGAGTAAAAAACAAACTCTGCAGCAGTATACGTTTAAGGCACATTTGATTCCTGCTGTGAGAGATTGTAGCAGTGGGCTTGAATGATAAAATTGCGTTGTCAAGGTAACAGGTTGTTCTGAAGACTGCAAATATGTCATGTTGGTGATGCTCCCATACAATATCCCCCCCTCCCCCCACCACCACCGCTGCAGCTCCCCAATTGCAGGAGCGAACCACGCGGGCTCTGCTGTCTCACAGCCGGCCAGGTGACTGCAGATATAATGTCCTTTGCATTCATAATTTACAGCTCTCTAATAGCCGCTCCATCTTCATCAACATCGCTGAGATTATTCTCTGCAGATCTCATTTGCAAAAGCCAAATTGTGACTGTCGGAAACCTTCAGGTGGCTCTGCAATTTCTCTCGAGTGATGAATGAGAGAAGAGGTGGAAAGTGCTGGAGAATAGAGATGCACCGAGGCACCCTTTAACATGGCTCCTGAAGTAACCATGGATACCTCTATTTCATGGATGGAGTAATTTTAGCTGGAGTGGGATCTGAGGGAAACGTATCACTGTTCTCTCCATGTCAGCTATTATCATGCCTTTCAGCTCGACGTCATGTCGCACGCTGTATGTTTTTTTTTTTTTTTTTTTTTTTTTTTTTTTGAGCACAAACATTCTGGACGTATCACAGTTTGGAGGATTTGCTCATGTGCATTGTTTTGTAAAAGCAGGCTGCAAATTGCAACAGACACGCACGCTCATATTTGAGGTTTTGCTGTTCCGCAAAAGCAAAAGTGAGATTTGGGTAGAAGAAGGGAGAAAATCCCAGCCGTAACAATCATTTTACATGCAAAACATTTCCTGAAACAGCCATATGTCTGTGGGGAGTTGCAGGTGTTTTAACAAGAGAAGGGAGACGAGGATGCAACCATCACATCATCAAGAGGAGATGTATATATGGTACAAATAAAAATATAAAACAGAGCTGTTCTCGTTCAAAGCACAAGAGGCTTGACTTATAGTAAATCTGAGAGGCAGAACACTTATCTAGATAACCGCAGCAGACTGATAAATGCTGCTGAAACTGTTTTTTTGATAGTTTTATTGGAGATGGGATTCAAAAAGTGCATCAGTGGAATGAAAGTGATGTCACTGCTCAAGACTAACGAACTCCCAATTCTGGTGCATTTGGAAGATTGTCTTATTTGTCAAAAAAAAAAAAAGAAAAAGTAATGCAAAGTATACATGTAGTTTTTTTCTTTTAAATTGTAATTTTACATTCCAGCATCCAAATAGTAATAATAATAATAATAATAATAATAATAATAATAATAATAATAATAATAATACAAAAAGGTCTGTGTTGTTTTGAAACATTTAAATGTTCGTGTTTTCAGGCGTGTGTGTTAATGTGAGCAGGGCACATCTGCATTCATACTGCACAAAATATTTACATAGCGGATACGGATGATGAATGTCTCCTTCTGCCATAACTCAGCCCTGTCATATGCTCTCTGGCTCCATCTACCGGCTGAATTCAGCAACTACACGCGCAAACAAAGTTCACGTGTGAACTGCAGCAAAAATTTAGAGGCAGCGCCAAGCTCTCAGGACTGCGTGGATCCACTGACATTCAGTTTGACCTAATATTTTAAGATTTTTTTTATTTATTTTTTTAATTTTTTTTATTTTGTTTTACCTCCCACTGATAAAGAAGCACAATAAACCAAACACATGCTGACCGTAAGAAACCCAATTTAAACGCTGAGTCTTGTTACCTTTGTACCATCCACCACAGCACAGTAGCCATCAGCATTTACTCTGTTTATAATTGGATGATTCTAACACTTGCTTCATGATCTGACACATTTAGGTGTCACCAATAAATAAATAAATAAATAAATAAATAAATAAATCTGAAGGAGGCACAGCAGAGAAACTTGCCCTACTCTTGATGTCAATTACATGTTTCAAGTGTGATCAAGTTTTCTGAGTGATAAGAGGGAAAAGACAGAGAGAAAGAGAGAGACTCCAAAGGTCCAAAGTTTTTCTCAGGAATGGATTCTGAGTTCCTGTGGGGAAGCTGTAGCAGTTTGTATTAGTGTCATTTTTCAGAGCAATTTTCCCAGAATATCCAAGAAGTCCACTGTGCGCTAATCACAGTTTATATAATCCAATTAACAGAGAGTAAGATTTTGTCAAAATAAATGAGAACCCAATTTTCTCTCCCTCCTCGTGAAGATGTGGTTAACTGCTGAGTGTGAGGTGTTATCATTTATTAATTGGCTGCGAAATCGTTAGAATTTGTAACAGAAAAAAAAAATCCACCAAGATAATATTTTATGTAAAGATCTATAAAAAAAATTTAAAACAGATTATTTATATGTGATAACTTTCAGTCCAACATACACTTAATTGAAGTCGCTTCGGGTCAAAAGGATCAGGCGAAAGTGTCAAAAAGCAGTTTTCAGCAATGGTTAGGTTGCAATAAATCTAAAAGTAGTGTTACAGAAGAGAAAGAAATTTACTCAAATGTTAACTTTTTTTTCTCAAGCATTACACAGAGCTTTACAAATGTATTCCATCAACATTTTACCACCACACGTAACCTAATGCATAATTGAACAGTAGAAGGAAAATGCGAGGTGGTTCTTAACTTTTTCTTTTCTTTTTTTTTGCTCTGGGTGTTAATTATGGTGGCGTTTTTGTATCAGTTTTGTGTGCCTGGAGAGAGTGAAATATTTGGCCAAACTCTGTCAAACTGAATGGAGAGCAACTGCAAAAATCAGTTATCCAGTCTTGCCAAAAACAAAGCCGTTTTAACACAAAACAAGCGAGCAGGTGTTGACACCCTGAACAGTAAGCTGCAGATGATTATTGCTGAAGAAGTCGGCAGGTCACAGAGTGCTTTTGAAAGGAAAGTTAATTGGAAGGACAATGTGTGGTTAAAAAACAAAACAAACACAGAGCTACAAATCTGGACAAAATTAGCTTCTCCCAGTTGTAAAAAACGATGCTTTGTTGCTATGGGCACGCCTCATAACAGCTATCCAAAAGTGGAAAAGTTGGAGCAAAAATCCTTCCAGCTGCACAGAACCCAAGACAAGAAGTGGCTGAGGAAGAAAAGAAAAAAAAACCTGAAGAAAAATCTGCAAAGAGAGAAAATAAGAACAAACACAAAAGAGCTTTTCTAGGTGGCAGCATGTTAGAGTAACTTTGTCAATTTGTTTTGAAATTTTTTCTTTTTAAAAACTTTTTTCCTCTGTTTCTAACAAAAAACTATCACTATGTTGGATCAGTGTTCTCTGGTTTTGAATGCTGCGCAGCTGGAAGGATTTTTGTTGATACTTTTTCCATTTCTGGGCTTTTGTTTTGATGCATAACCAGGGCAACCAGATAGTTTACAACCAGAGCTGGTTAACGTCACAAAAGTGCAAATGATACCTTAACTGCACCCATAAATCCCAGATGAGTTGAAAAGGGGGCACTGCGAATCCGGAGCAGGAATAAAGAGGAGAGAAAGACAGGGGAAATTCAAACTGTGTCTTCTGAAGCAAAAATGTTATCAAACAAGCTGGATTCATAGAATCAAGAAAATGATATGGACAACCCTGAGAATCCCTCTTCTTCAGACTGTAATACAACAACAGGGTGTCCTCAGTCAGAGGCTTCTGCAGATGTGTAGTAATACACACTGCTACAGGAGAATATTCCTGCTCACAGTCATCAGAATCTACAAGACTTTGAAAAAACGTAATGTTCAAAGTCAAGGATTTTGTTGTTGTTGTTGTTGTTGTCATACGAGCTCACAGGATGTTTTGGCCCAGTTTAAGAAGCCTGATGAGTAAATAAAAAAAAGAAAATACGTAAATAAATAGATAGATAAATAATTACATAAATAACAGAGTACATAGATTTATAAAGAGTATAATGTAACTGACAATGCTGCCAACATTAGTGACAGTTCTAGGACATACATTACTTCATGCATTAATTGATGTAAAAGTAGCGATGACACGTTCATGGAAATAATTTTCAGTTAGATTTTGTTGTATTTATTTGCTAAGAAACTAAGACACATTTTTTTTTACTAAATTTATATAAACATTAAGTAAAATAAGTAAAATATTACGGTACTGGTTATGATGGAACCCCATAAAGAAATAATTATATTCAATCCAATCTAATATATTAAGACGCACTATCAAATAAAAATAGTAATGGTAATTTCTTCTCCTGCTGCCTTTTATTTTGTATCAAGGAAAGCGGAAGTTGCTTTGAACGTTTCCTGTCGCCTCCCTTATTTTCACCCCTTCTGCGTCAGTTAAGGCGTGTTCACGGATCCTGGTTCTTACTCACATTTTTGGAAGTCACGCAAAGGCTCGGACACAGGACAAGTTTGTAAACCTCTCCAGCCACACGGTAATTACAACTTAAACACGGAGTGGTAGCAGGGACGCTGCTGTTGACTCCTGTTGGTCCAGTTTTCCGTAGTTAGACGTCGGAGTTGGTGCGTTAGCTGAAGCTAAACTTAATTAGCTGCTTTGCGTCAGAACTCTTAAACTTGCAGTTTCTCATTTGCAACTTTTTTTTTCGGTTAAGTTTAGACGGTTACATAAACCTCATTGAAGGACATAGATGACTAGCTAAAAAGCACCGTCTAGCCAGGCAATGCCTAACTTTTAGCCCAAACAAAACGTAACGCCGTGTACATATTTGACTTGTGTTTAAGTGGCTTGTTTAGTTGCATTTTTTCCCACCTCTGTGTGCGTCCGATGTAGTGTCTGCTTCCATAGCAGGAAGTGGTTGAAGGGAGCTGTGGGGCGTGTCTGTGGCTAATAGACTCGGAGGAAGGCAGAGGAAATTCTAGTTGTGACTAACGAGACCAACTGGTGGGACTGAGAAGCACAAACCGGTTACTGTTCGGTAAAGCAAAAATGTTCAAACAAGCACAAGAGTTGATTTGATGTGGTTTGTGTGTGGGGATTTAATTAATCGATCATTGGCCCTCATGAGATCAAACATCTTGTATCGATTACTTCACTCACACCTTTGTTTTCAAACCCAACCGAGGCCTCAAGTTTATGTTCTGCTGTTTTTGTTTTATTATTGTTCACAGAAGATGTTCTTTCTCAAAAAAGTTGTCGGTGGCATCGTTGACGTTGTCAGGTGAGAATCTGAACGTTTCATATGCGCGATGCAAATCTAAGCGCTGTTTGCGGTGTTAAAGGTCATTTTCATCTCTGGTCTTTTTGCAGCAACATTGACCCCGAGCAGTTTGCGCCCTCAAATCCTGTAAGTCAGTGATAACATCATCCATACCTGCAGTTTCCATGTGTTTTCTCATTCTTAACGACTTTAATGTGTAAAAGAAAGAAATAGTGCTGTAGGTTATTTAATAAAGGTGAAGAGAAAAGGTTAATGCATCAAAATGTGCAAAACCTTTGCCTGTTTTTTTTTTTTTTTTGAGACTCGAAGTACACAATGCTTATAGATGAAAATTGTGAGTTTCAGCTTAGAAAGTGAAGAAAACAATTATAAACAATTATTCTGTATTTGACCTGCTGGTCACTGATCCGAGCCAATCAAGGGAGTCGATTTCTGGCTGCCCGATTGGTGCATTTCTAACCTGTGCGGTATCTCCGTCCCACAGCCTCCTCCACGCCGGCCAGCCGTTTACGCAGAGCAGCATGAAAACGACGAGGAGAAGCAGTTCCGCAGAGTCTTCCAGCAGCTCGCTGGAGATGTGAGCGTCTCATCTTTATTTCTCTTTTATTTTATTTTTGTTACACTTTGATGACACTGTCTCCTTCCGTTTCTCACAGGACATGGAGGTGAGTCCTACTGAGCTGATGAACATCCTGAACCGGATCATCTCAAAGCGTAAGCGCCGGTTCTGTTTGTTGCATGTAAAGCTCTCATCTGTGTGTGTGTGTTCACTTTAACTCTTCAGACTCCTGTTGTGACGATGTTCTGAACAGTTCATTTGTGCATCACAGAATCAGTCCCTTAAAAGATTTTTGTCCAACAATCATTTACTCTCGTTTTTAGATGGAGACCTGAAGACGGATGGCTTCAGCATCGAATCCTGCAGGAGCATGGTGGCTGTCATGGACGTATCCTTTCTGTCAAGCGTCATCTGTAAATATTAATGGATGTAATTTGTTTTCTATAAATACTAATAAAGAAGTCTCAAGATAGGAAGTAAGGTTGAAGCCGGAGAACTTTTGGACTTTCTGCTTGATTTTCCTCAACATGGTTTCAGTCGGACAGCACTGGGAAACTTGGCTTCCATGAATTCAAACATCTGTGGAACAACATAAAGAAATGGCAGGTTGGTGCAGCACAACTTGTCGGACACAAAGGAATGCAGCAGAGATGAGCTCTGTCATCCGATTTGAATGAACGGCGTGAAAAATCCTCGTTAATTTAAATGCAAATCTGAGATGGAATAAGCTACCAGAACAGACGGCTGCTTTTCCTAGATATGTCTGGTTGAGCCGACTAACCAGGAAACTGCGCTGGCATAAGTGCCCTAAATATTTGCGTTGTTTCTGTTTAGGGCGTGTACAAGCAGTTTGACGCTGACGGCTCAGGTCTCATCGGGGCAGACGAGCTGCCGAACGCGTTCAAAGCTGCAGGTGAGGATTCACAGTACAGCGACATGAAAACATGCACACACCTCATTGCTTTTCCTCCGATGGATGGGATCCATCCATTTTCTTTACACCCTTGTCCCTTGCTGGTGCCTCTCCAGCTAGCGTTCCGGACAAGAGGCGGTGTTCACCCTGGACAGGTCGCCAGTCTGTCGCAGGGCAACACAGAGACACACAGGACAAACAATCATGCACACACACACTCACACCTAAGGGCAATTTGGAGAGGCCAATTAACCTGACAGTCATGTTTTTCGACCCATGCATGCACAGGGAGAACATGCAAACTCCATGCAGAAAGACCAGGGCTGGGAATTGAACCCAGAACCTTCTTGCTGCAAGGCAACAGCTCTACCAACTGCACCACTGTGCAGGAGTTATTACTGTTAATTTTTTTTGTCCCTTGCTTAGGCATAAATGTGTAACAATTTCTAGACTTAAAAATAACTTTCATAAATACAAAATGAGGTTGTTTTTTTTTTATGTTAGTTTATTCGGGGGGAAAAAATCCAAAGCGTAAGCGCCACACCTGGCTCTGTGGAGAACTGTTTGTTTCACTCTGGGTGAAAACGACCAGCTGCAGTTGATTAAAGCAACAGTCAGTCTTTTGAGAATGAATGATCTGTTTAAGGTCAGACCACAACCCTGGCTGGAGTCAAGTCCAAACTTTGACTAGAGAACCCAGAACAAAACCAGTTGGAGGCTCAAAAGATTTGACTGTGAAGGTTCAGCTTCCAGCACAATCCTATGCAGACAGCAATGGAAGACCTTGTATGTAAGGATTTTCATTTTAGAATGGCTTAGTCAAAGTCTAGACCTAAATCCAGTAGAGGATATGCAAAGTTGATTTTATGTTGCTGAGCTTGTGTTTCAAAGAAATTTGAACCAACGCTTCACCCTGCAGATGTCTCCAAAAGTGTATCGTACAAGACAATCTGTGGGAAAAAAAAAAAAAATGGAGCTCCTCTGCCTTCTCGCAGTGCTAACTAGAAACGGCCAATCAGAGCCAGGAGGAGGGTCTCGGCACTGTCAATCATGCTTGTGCAGTGCTGCTCACCAATGCTGATGCATAAAATGTATAAAACAAATGAACAGCAGAGGCTGTATACAAGATTCCGGTGCGTTCGTTCGTTTGTGTCGCTGCAGCTCCATGGTAACGGACTGGTCTGATCTGTGCGTCTCCTCCTGCAGGCTTCCCCCTCAACGACCAGCTGTTCAATATGATCATCCGCAGGTATAGCGACGAAAGCGGCAACATGGACTTTGACAACTACATCGGCTGCCTCGTGAGGCTGGATGCAATGTGTCGTAAGTGGATCTGAGCAGATCGTCTGACAGTTTAGTGGCTTTATCGGGTCAACGTGTTGTCATGTTG
The DNA here is from genome assembly GCF_001443285.1 of Poecilia latipinna. NCBI lineage: Eukaryota > Metazoa > Chordata > Actinopteri > Cyprinodontiformes > Poeciliidae > Poecilia > Poecilia latipinna. The sequence continues at coordinate 192,091 of NW_015112894.1, forward strand.
AAGCTTTATTTAATCTGCTGCAGGGGCCTTCCAAACCCTGGACAAAGACAGAAACGGCACTATCAAAGTGAATGTTCAAGAGGTAATGGAATCAAAAATATCGGTGGATTCAAGTTTTGTAGTTCAGTGACTTCATTATGTGGTTGTTGTCGTCATTGCAGTGGCTTCAGTTGACCATGTACTCCTGAGTCCTGGAGATGTCGCCCTCTTCCTCACCGGCTGGTTTTCTGAAATGACTCCACTCTTTATCTAAGCACTTCAAAAATATTTTATCTAGACGTCCCCACAGCTTCCTGTGTTCCTCATTAGTTAGGAGCGCATGCATGCAGTTTTTTTCTCCGAGTAATGCATGTAGGTCAAACCTGCAAGCAGAATGGTCTCCATACCTGCAGTGTATTGTTCCAAGATGGTCAGATGTGTGGTGGAGGGTTGGTGGTCATGCTATGAAAAATTGACATTTTGCGAGATAACTCTGCACTTTTTTTTTTTTTTTTTTTTGCAATCAAATTTCCTTTTCCATATCCATAACAGCTTTATTAGCACGTCTCTAGTGCTGTGTTGGTGAAAGTAAGTTAGCAAGATGAGGTGACAGTCCGGTTCAGCTTCGCCCGCTTATTTCTACCAGTTTCACCTGTTTGGATTCTTCTTTGAGCTCTCTGGGTGTGTATCAGCCTGATGCACGCCCAGAGAACGTGCATCAGCAGTGTCTACCACCGCCGCTCCTGCTTTGCTTTGTTTTGTTGGACCTGCTGGGTGTGGGAGGGTATTCCTTCAGAGGTTGAAAGAAGACTGCAACCTTGACTTGGCAAATTCCTAGAAATGCTCTATAAAGCCTCAACCTTGACACAACTTCCACAACTGAGACAGTGTGTACGGCATGCAGGTCTCTAAGAACACTGGTTTGTGTGTAGTCAGATTTGTTAGAACCCTGCATTTGTGAAACTGGCTTCAAGTGCAGTAACCACCAATTTGTAGTTGGACAACAGTGAGATGATTAAATTAAAATCTTTTAATCTCTGCCAAAGTTACTTTAAAAACCCCTCAACTACGAAGACAACGATGTCCTTATTAACCGACTGACTTTTTTTAGTCCAACAGTTCAACTTTTAATTGTAAATATTTGTTGAAACTGTCCTGTTATGACAGTAAGGAATAAGACAATCTGTGAAAAATAAAAAAATCAAGCTCCTCTATCTGCTCCCAATGCAATCTAGAAACAACCAATCGGAGCCAGGAGGAAGGTCTTCGCACCTTCAACCACTCCTCCCTGTACCACCGCTCTCCATTATGCTGCAAGCCAGCGCATGCTATTGTGAATGCTTATGTTAGCTAGCATGGCCACAAACGATGGCAGATAAACGGTTTTCCTGTAACGGGAAGTCGTTTCTCTGCCAGCAGCACATTTAGCAGCAAGTATGCGATGCTGATTGACAGTGCTAAGACACTCCTCCTGGCTCTTATTTGTTTTTTTTTTTTTTTTTTACTTAAGATAGCAATAGAGGCTTAGGAAAGAGAGTGATCTTTCTCATAACATACCGTCACGCCATGGTGACAGTTTTAACAAATATGTAAACATTTTTCATAAGTTACATACTGCACCTGTAGGGTGTTAAAAGAAATTGATGAACGCTAACACATTCTGAATGTATCGAAATTATAACCCCAAGCCTTTCTCCAAAGTGAGCGAATCTAGTATCGCACGTCTTGATACGCAGGGTTTTAAACCTAAGTTCTGTTGGAACAGCGCACTTACTGCTTCCTCTCACTTTATGCATTACTACAGCTGTGGTAAAATGTGCACCAGGTTTAGTCAGCACAATGAATTATGTGAGTCAATTATGTGCCTCTAATGCATGCTAAAAGTTTGTTGCCATGCAGTTAGAATCCCGCTCATTTAACTGTTACTGACTGCTGATGTCAAATAAATGCCTGTGCCATGTTTGGAATAAAACTTGTTTCATAGTCGTCTTTCTTTGTGGTGGATAAGTGTGTTGTAGATTGAATTCTCATGCTCAGCCACTGAGAATTACAAAATGTCAAAATAAGCATTATTGAATTAGAACTTGGTTCCCTTTTATATCATGTTTATAATATGCTGGGCAGTTAAAACTTTTTCTTAATTAGATGTTTATATAAAAAATGAACAAAAAAACTTTATCAGCAGAATCTGGGTAAACATCTCTTTCAGTCACCCACAATCCATGACTCTCCACCTAACTTGTGTCCAAAAAAAAAAAAAAAAAAATCTTAGCCTGCATTTCATTTCTGCTTCCTGGTCATCCATGCAACACTGGAGAAGTATTAAACATGTTTCCTCCAACCAGCAATTTACACTTATATGGCATATTTGAACTCCTGTACTAGAGATGTATTGATGTTGCTTGCTCTGTATTTTAGCAATAGCGTCCTAAGAATATCCCCACCCCCTTCAGTTCAGTGAGGTTTGAAATGCTTTTTATTGTTTGTATGTTGCAGCTTTTCTGTCGGGCGAGTTTCTGGCCAATGTAGGTGTTTCTCTTCTCTCCCCCCCTTTTTTATTTTCTGTACTTTAATTTGATTATCATCATTGACAAACTTCAAATATACTACTGATTTTGAATGAAAATACCCCAGAGTATTCATGGCCAAGAGAAAGCTTAGTTAAATTCTCAGCGCTCCTTCAAAATAAAACACTCAACCAGTGGATAAAATGGATTTCACTGGACAACAAAACATGATTAGGAATAATAAAACAGGCGGTGGTACACATCATCAAATTCGCTGTTAATGATATAAAATTGTGGGGTATATGTTAGAAATTCATAAAGCTTTACTTTGGAAGCCGCTGATGTTAACCGGAAATAATTTATACAACGTTAGCGTCACGCAGGCTAGCTTGACTTCCTATCCAGTGGAAAAGGAAGTTTTTTCCTCACGTTTCTTAATAAATTGTGCCTTCTTTATCTTGAAGGTAAGTCCATCGCTCAGTTAGTTATGCTTGCGATAGGAATACGACGTGTAAACTGTGGTTGCATGCGGAAACTACATCATTAGCTGCCAGGTAAGGTAGCTAGCCTACAGTGCAGGGAGCTAGCTTCGTGGGTTGTTGTGCAACAGAAAATGAACGCCTACTTGGTGTTTATTATTTTGAAAGAAGCTCAATAAGCCTCAGCGCTTCTAATCACGAAAAATAAAGACGTTTTCTTGAAACCAACCTGAGGTCTGGATGGATGTCGCATGTTTAAACACACCGTCCATTGTTCTGAGCTAACGACAAGGTTCAACACCCCCGTGGTTTATTTGTGCTCTCCATTAATGCATGTAAGCTTATTTAGTTAGCTTCTTGCTTTTTCACTGAGCATTTAAGCAATCATCTACTGGTTGCTGTGCATCCACATATCACTGCAGCTCTGTGATAAAAATCCCTCAGCTCTGCAGAATCGTTGCTCCATAAAGCTGCCCTGAAAACCAGCCAACCGTTTCTGCTCCTTCAATCCGGTTAAAAAGCCGTTTTTTACAAAAAATGATGGTCTCTATATACACAACATTTAATTTAACATGCAGCCTGTAAGAGAAAAAACATGTCTGTCTTATGGGGGGAAATGTTCTATAACCTGACTAAGGTGTGTAAGCCATGTTGAAGCACCTTTTTAGCTTGTTCGCCTTTGAATTACCCTCCCGCCACCATTATAATGAATCCGAACACTACAAACTGCTCCTTTCACACTAGTCAAGAGCGTAGCTTACAAAAAAGCATACAAAGGAGAGCTTTCCCCTTTAATGCTGCGTTCCGGTTACCTCGGAAGTCAGAACTCGGTGCTGGGTTTGACGTCACACCCGAAGTAACAACGTCCCGGTTAAAAAGTCGGGATTTCAACATGGCGGCGCCCATATATTGTTCGCAGTAACTCTTACGAGCATCATTTTAAAGTTGACATTCCATTAACAAGCACAACTTGTAGTTGTTAATTGTAGAGTTGTAGTTGCTCCACGTAGCATTGACTTTATACGCACTCTTACAAGTGTCTCTCTCTTGAACTAAAGATGTTTCCATCACAGCTTACTACTGTTGATCTGAGGAGCGGCCATATTGAAACGCGAAGCTGGACTGTCAAGTCATAACTGTGGTTTACTGTAGTTGGAGTTGCTCCGGCTTTCTCAGTGGGAAGCCTTCCAACTTCAGAGGGTGTTGCAATTGATTTTTCTGATTTTGAAACACAACTGGAACGCAGCATTAGAAAAGGATTTGTATGGTAGACAATAAGAGTCAACAATTTTATTTTATTTTTTTACTTTAACCTCATAATATTAATTCTGATATAGATTGACACTTTGGAGCAACCAGACAGATTTGAGTTGTGCAGGAAGAGAAATAGCTTTCAATTCTGATTAAAGTCAGAATTGATTTTCTTTTATTGGCCCTATCCCTTTTCTTACTTCTGTTACCACAGGCTTCCATAACAGGACAATGATGCTTTTAGGTACGGGGGATTTCTCAGACTGTCGATTATGAACAGTTCAAAGTTGATGTCAGTTTTTATAAGAAACTTTAAGTCGTGTCTTTGAAAGCTGAAGATCAAGGGGCATCGAAATGTTTCATCATCACAATGAGTCGAAGCATATACGTCCAAACCCAGAGACAGATTTGATTGGGGTTTTTTTAAGCGTGAATTGGTCAGAATATGTCACATTAAAGGTTTCTAACTTTATATAAATCACAAAGTGGATGCACTTCTCTGGCATTTTCTTCTCCTTGGCTGTCCAGCAGACTGTAGCCGCTGGGGAAGCCTTACAGAGGCCAAGCAGCAGCTGGAGTTATTAGGACTGGGTGGACAGGATGTCTTCTCCGGTGTACTACAACCACGACAGCGCTGTCCGCTTCAAGAAGAGAAAAGCTCGTTTTTCTTTCAGTGAAGTCCACGTCCTGCTGGATGAAGTGAGGAAGAACCGTTCGGTGGTTGTGGGTACGTGCGTGTTTGCGTTCTCCGTTTTGTGACGAGGGCGTGTTTTTAGGTTCTGAAACGGCTTCGAAGCTAAGGCAAATCTGTTTTTCTCTTTCTTTCTCTTTTTCAAAGGCAAATTCAACCGAGGAATACCAACCGACTCAAAGAAGCGCACCTGGGCGGAGATTACAGCACGCGTCAACGATATCGGGGAGTGCCAACGGGAGGTCATAGAGGTCATCAAGAAATGGTCCGACCTGAAGTGCGACACCAAGCGCAAAGTGGCGGCCATGCGGTCGGGGACCGTGCCCAACAGGGGACTCAACTCGCGTCTCTCCCGAGACCTCACTCAGACGGAGAAGATAGTCCTTCAGATACTGGAGATGGACGAAGACGACCAAAGCACCGGAGAGTGCGGTCCGCTGGGGGATGACGACGACGTTCCCGAGGAAGAGGAGGAGATGGAAGAGGAGGACATGATGGGCATGCAGAGTTCTCCCAACGGCGGGGGGGACATGTCGTCCATGCCGCCGCCGCCAACTTCCTACGGTATGAACAACCTGAGGAGTTCAGCTGGAAAAGATGAAATTTATGCAGGAAAAAAAAAAAAAGAAAAATCAAAACTTTTCCACGTCACCTTCATCAGAAAGCGCTCAAGTCACGGCTGAAGGGTTTGGCAGACCACACAAATGGTTTGAGATTTTCAGGAAACTTTTAAAACATTCCTGTCATATATATATGAGGAACGATTAAAGCATTTGAAAAACGTTGAGACTTTTATCAACACGTGAAATTACGAGAGCAGTCAACAAGTAAACATGATTAATTTATGCGTATTTGATTCTAATCTCTGTAAATCTCTCTGTTATGTGTAATGGTGACCAATATTTGTTATTTCAATACTTGGAATCTGATCAGTTTATTGGTTTCTCTTTTTCCATGTAATTAACTAGAGATTATTTTAGTAATTTGTTATTCTAGTGACTAATTGGATAAAAAATTGGCACATTTTGCAGATTTTTCATTTAACCACTTTCTTTTATACAATTTTGCAAAAGTGATATTTTACTGCCAAAAATGCAACAACATAATTGCTTTATGGTGTAGGGCTGATCTGTTGATTATTTTTTCCTATTAACTGATTAATAATTGGATTGCAAAAGGGGTTGGAATAGATTTTTTTTTTTTCTATTTGCAAAATTTGAATCGACTGAAACTAAAACTGCCATTTGAGTTCTGGGTAGAATATATTTACAGAAAGGTTTCTTTTGTCATCTTAAATTCAAAATGTATACATTTGTACAGTTTTGACGTACTTAACTACTCTGGGTGTGTTGTTCTTTCAGCAAATGGCTTTTAAAAAAAAATCTGATTACTAAATTAGTTGATGATTATTTCAATACAGTTAATACGATGAATCGTTTATTGTGGATTCTCCAATAAGCTGGGCATCTGCTGAGTTCAATGTACGAGCTACTTCTCAGTGAAGGTAAGAGGAGCGATGCTGCGGTGACTTCCACAAGCCGGAGTTTCAGAAAGCAGGAGTTTTTAAAGGGACAGAGGCCCAATTTCAAGGCGTTAAATTGAGAAGTAATATTTCTTCAAAGCCATGTATGAGATGTAGCATTTTTCGAATAGCTGAAGTTAGCAGAGTTACTTGTTTGTGCTATGAAGTGGCACTATATGCCTAGAGAACGCATAATACTGCCCCTTTAAGGCAAGCTGTCGGCACAAAAACTTCAACAGTGACTGCCATAACTCTTGTCCGTGACTTTGCTTCTTTGTGAAGATGTGACTTGTTATTGGATTTTCAGCTGCTTGTTTTAAAATGCATGACAGCTGCTTTAAACCTTCTAGGGGACTCATCACAGCCAGCTTATGATATGCAGTATGAGATTCCCCCAACAGAAGGTGATTAGGATTTCTCTTTTCTCTTAAACATTTAGACAACATTCAAATACGTTTTCATAATCTCTCGCTAACGAAAGGACTAACGTTTCCATTTTTTTTTTCTTTTTTTTTTCTTGCAATCAAGATACCGAAACCCCGTTTGGAGATTCGGACGACGACCAGAGAGAAGACGTGCTTCCCTCCAATCAGCCAGGAAAATCCGCCGAAGCGCACCAAGTGAACAACGGCGTCCATAAACACGTCCAACCGCCAATGTCTGCCGGCGCTCCGGCCCCGGCTCCGTCGCCGGCGGTCACGCTCCCTGCGGCGGCGCACAACTCCAGGGACAGCCTGCTGCAGAACGCCGCCCTTAGCCTGCAGGAGCAGCACGCCACCAACATGCTGCTGGAGACGGTGTCGCGCTCCCTGGAGCTGCTGGCCGAGTCTGTGCAGCAGCTGGCGGAGACGCAGCAGGAGTTTGTGCGCGAGTCGCTGCAGCTGCAGCGGGAGACGGTGCAGGTGCTCAGAGACTTCACGGGCGGAGCCATCGCCCTCATGCACGACAAACTGAACGGACGGCCGGCGTTATAACACGACCCGGAGAGAGGTCGGCGAGCCGCGACACTGACTTTGTGCTTGGCCCTCAGGTGCAGGAACATGAAGTTCTGTTGGTTGGCAGGTCTGCTTACTGTACTTTATTTTGAAACTTTATTGGTACAAACAGAAATAGGACCATAAAGTTTTGTTTTTGGTTTGTTTTTTCTTTTTAATTTGCTACTGAAGGTGGGATTCCTCCTGCCTCGTTTTTCTAAATTAAGCCCCTCTTTTGAAACTTTTACTTTAACACGATAATGGTAAAATAAAAGACAGAGAAAAGGGTGATTTCTTTTAAGAAAAATCTTCTCGTCATTTTGTGTGCTGTTTTGCTGTAACCTTCCTTTGCCTCGGTGTCTGGAGATTACCACATGTACTGTGATGGTTGAGTGGCCGTCTGCACCTGACCATCATATGGTCCTTATGTCTAGGAGCTGAATAAGCTGGTATTAGATGCATTGAAAAGAACTATATGTTAAGAGTTTGTGGCTGTCTGTTTTTTTATATTACACACAAACACTTGAATTGAAAGGTTCTGATGAGTTCTTTTGAATATGGAATAAACCCAACATGTAGAAAACTGAACCAACGCTTGCTTTTTTCGGATCCGTTTGTTTCAGGTGTGTTGACACACAGGGACATCTACAACATTCACAGAACTGGCGTCATTTTCTCATCAAAGCTAACAAAAAGGTTCTCAACATGACGAAAGAGAGACCTAAACCAATCTCAGCAGACATTTTGCCTGCAGAGAGTTTCATCCCTAGAACCCAAACCACACAGCTGGGATTCTCCGACATGCTGCTTCATGACAAGGAGCAGGGAAGCTGCAGCTCAAGCTTGGATTTATCACCAACTAATCCTGCTGTTGCTCCTCTCGGATAAAACTGGAACTTTCACAAGCCTTTCCGTCAGAATGTAACATGAAATACAGAGTAAGGATGAGCAAGAAGATGGATTTAGAGACGTGTAAATCACGCGCAGACCTCCAGACAGATTTATAATGTCACATATATGCCAGTAGGGGGAGCTGCACCTCAGCTTTGCTGACGAAGCCTGAAGCACAGCTGCTGTTGAACGCACACAACTTTATTTACACTAAAAATCCGCCTGCGGCTTGACAAGTCAGGCCATGAATCTGTTGGTTGTAGCAGATTTAGCTTCTCTTTCAGTAGAGATGCTGAAGTTGGGAAGATTCACGGAGAAACAACGATCTTGTTTTAACTTGTGCTGGTTTAAAGTAGAAGACTATTCTATATATATATACATGTTGCCTATCTGGATGGCTGATTGATGTGTAGTTGCTTATGGTTTAGTGAATTTACTTTTTTAGAAAAGATTAGAGCATTCAAGATTTCTTTTCTTCCAGCTGCTCCATTTCATTCAGAACTTTTGTTCATGTCAACGTGATCATTTTAAACTGTAAACGAATTAAATAAACAAGCAAACAAACAAGTAAATCAGCTCTTACTCTCGTGTTTTTAATGGTTGTAAGTGTGCAGATTGCTGGTTTCCATGGTAACGCCATAAGCGACAACATCTCCGAGCTTTTCACTGTTGAGCGATAACATGCACCGCTGCAGCAGAAGCACGCTGAGTGTGTCTTTGTCTCAACGAACAAGCTTATCTTGAGCTGCACTCATGTTCTTCTCTCAGAGGATAAGACGCATAACAATGACTGAATAAATAAAGGGAAACATGAAAAACAAATCCTGGGTTCGCACTTTCTCCAAAGATGTGAAACTCAGCAAAATCCCTGGATTCCAGTTCAGTTTATAGTTGATTTATTATTATTATTATTTTTGGACACTTTGAGTCTTTCTGCTCGTAAAACTGATAGGAAATGCTCCACCTTTGGTAGGAGTGATCAAAACAGAGCAGAAACCAGAAAACAAAGTGAAAACACACACACACACACACACACAGGAAAGAAAGAGGCATAGTTAAATCGAATTGCATTGTCCGTCTGCAGCTCCTTCTGCCTCTGTTAGTTAAACAGCTGTCAGGGTTGGGTCGGCGTGCCGCAGCAGGGGAGGGAGGGGGGTCTCTAGCAGAAGTTCAACAATCTGCTGGGGTTTCCTCTGAGGCTCAGAGGCAGGAGGCTGTCTGGGCTGTGGGGACGGGGGAGGGGTTGAACCGGGGGCCTGAAAAGGCAGCTGTATTCACATTGTGAGCAGGTCTTTTACCTTCAATTCTTTCCGCAGCCCTTAAACCTGAGCCTAAAGCCTTTCTGAAGGGGCCTTCTTCTCTGGGACGGCCTGTAAAACTGCATTTCACTCCCTTCAACCTCTCATCCTCTGTTCAGATTAAAATGAATTGGGCTTTGAAAATAAAACCCGAACCGCTCGCACTGAAATGCCTTTATATGCTGAAGTCCTGTGGCCTGTTTCATGTTATCATAAAACACAATCTGTTGCTGACAGACCAAATATTAAAGACTCTCTTTAGGTCCAACCCAGATAAAGTTAGATGGGTCAGCGGAGAGACTGTTTCTCCCCCATCTTGCTTACATTTTATTGCGTTCCTTTAGGACTAGTGCGCATATGGTGAAAAGTTTAAGGCTTTAGACACACAATGAAAGGAGGGAAAATCGATCCATCAGTCTTTTCCTCAACAAGTCCGCATGTAAGTTTCGTCCCCCTTCCTGCTGACCTCCTGACCCCTGTGGCCTTTCATTTCTTCAGCTTTCACCCCCACCTGTTCCCATTCCCTCGTTCCTCCAGCTCCCTCTTTCATATCCCATCTGCCACTGGGGCTGCAGGAGGATAGAGCCCGGAAAGGTGGACTGAAAGCGAGGCGATCAACTTGGATGGGATTAAATTATTGCTGTGGCTCCTTTAGGGCCCCAGCAGCAGCGGCGGAGCAAATGTGTGTCTGCTGTCCAGGCATTGAGTTCAGATTTACTTACCTCATTGTTTCAGGATCAAAACAACGGAAAAGACACGTATTTGATAAAATGTTAATCATTTTGGACCTCACAGAAAACTACCAAGAAATCAGCATATATGTGCTCTTAAAGAGACAGGAAGTAAGAAACATTGTGGTTATTGTCCAGGGCTTTGCTGTTGTTTGCTAAAAGAAAATGCTCCACAGTAGGATGATATTCACTTGTGTGCTGCTCTGTGAGCGATGAGACACACAAAACCATCTGGAGACTCAAAAATGTGAGTAACTATACTTCACACAAAGCGCAGAGTCTTTGAAGCCTGGTCAATTATTTCATCCTTGTAACAAAGATTTTTATATACTGCAGTAAAGACGATTATTTCTCCTTAAAGGGGCAGTAGTATGTATTTTGCAGACACATAGTGCCATTTTATAGCATAATCAAGTAACTATGTGTTCTTCAGTCATTATAAAAATGCTGTATATATCAAATAGGACTTTACACAAGGCATAATTTAGCACCTTGAAATTGGGTCTCTGTTTCTTTAAGAAGCTCCTGCTCTTTCTAGAACTTCATGAATTCATAACAGCATTGCTCTTCTATTGACCCTTTAATGTTTTGGGTTGAGAAGTTGTTTGTATAATAAGTAGTTTTTATTATGATAATACTATAGTTTGTGTAATAAGCTCAGCAGATGCACAGGTCCACCAGGTGTTTGCTAATTGATGCTGGCTAGTCTGAAGGAGCAAAGAGGATGAGTAGCGGTGGTGGGCTGCACTGTGAGGTGGAAGCACAGAAGCTTGGAAATCGGCTACTACGATTTCCCCGGAACGCTGCATAAGTAAAAGCTCCCAAGCATAAGAGGCTCGTCAGTCCAATGGCTGAATTATGAATATTCATGTGCGTCGTCGTCGTGATTTTTAATTACTTGTCGCGTGAACAAACTTATTGACGTATGAGTTTAATTTCATTTTTTTTATTTAATGGAAATGCTGCCATTGCAAAATCTTTTTTTTTTTGTTTTGTGTTGTTTTTTTAACATCGACAGAAATTTACATGCATTTGTAGCAAAAACGCAACCGCAGTCTTGTTTGTGCTGTTTTTACTGTAAACTTTTATTGGAGGAATAAAACAATTAATATTCAGGTGACTGTGTAATTAAGACAGCCTGGAGGGGGGAAAAAATAATGCTACTGGTCTAAAAAGGTTTAGAACAGATTGATTTATGTGCTAAAGGCAGAAAAGAGGTATAATTTAGATGCTTACCTTCTCACCCACACCACTTTGACCAAACCCAAACATTTCCTCTGTGTCAGTGGAAGCATCCAGAATCTTAATGAGATAAACCAATCAACCAAATTGCCTGCATAAATTATTTGAGTCTCTACATCCGCACCCACCACCCACAACAGACACCCACTCCACACCTCCTTTTGTCCCACAGGCAGACGGACGGCCCGGCCTGCAGAAGTGGCCGCAACAGCCCGACTTCTCCCCCCGGGGGTCAGATCTGCAGGAGATACCCCTCTCATTCTGCCACGGGGTCCTTGGGGAGAAGGATCTCCAAGCTGCTGTGCGGCTGTGGAGGAGGCAGATGCCGGCCAGTCAAAGTGATGGGAGGTCTGGAGAGTGGGGGGATGACACGACTCCTCTTAGGTTCCCATGCCCCGTGGCACACGCGTGTCACACTCCGGCAAGTAACGCAGACAACAGCAGCAGTGTCCATCTGCTCCCCTCGCACAAAGCCACGGCCCTGCAGCAGATACACCGGCTCACCATAAGCAGCACATGTCTAAAGTTAGTGTTTTCATGCGCTGCTCATGATAACTGTCATACATATTGGGATGAAGAATTATGACTTGTGGAAACGAGCACCACACAGGCATGCATGCCTCGGTTCATAGCTACAAGTGTTACAAGTGTCAGGACAACACTGCACAAAACCTCTAGACCAGGAGGAAAATGTTTTCATGTCTTTTGTTTTGCTAAAAGCAAACATGGGACAGCGTTCATTATTGTTTTTCATATATCTATCTGACACAGTTGATATGGCACCAATTCACAACAAATCTCAGGTCATTTCAATCCAGTCACACATACGTTCCAGCTGATCTTCTCAAACAATCCATGAATATCAGTTTATTATTTAAATGAGTTCAAAAAGTGTTCAGGAAACCCAGTATGTTGCACTGAGTCATTGACTTGCAGTATTCAGTCCTCCTGAATGCTGCAAGTAAAAAAAAAACAAAAAAACCCCAAAAAACTAGTGACAGCGGACGATTACCTGCAATGTGCCATTGACTTTACAGCAATCCCTCATACTGAGCATGCATGTGGCGACGGTGGAGAGGAAAAATTCCTTTTTAGCAGGAAGAAACCTCCAGCAGAACTTAACTTAGTATTATCTGGAGAAGACAGCGCAGATACACACTCAAAAAAAAAAAAAAACCCAGAAGGGTTGATGTTGGAGTACTTTCTATGCTAATGAAAAGTAAGGAAACAAAAAGCAGCAGAAAGAGAGTGTTTAGTTGTCGATACCAGGCAGATGTCGCAGCTGGACCAGATGTGGCTTCAATGGAGAGAAAACATAAAGTTAACAGGTGAAATGACAGCAAAAATGCAAATTGGGGAGCAGCAGCAGAAGAAGAAGAAAAGTGAGTAGAAAGTGGTCAGTTTGTCCTCAGCAGCGTGAGCCTAAAGCAGCATAGCTACAGCAATGACCTTTCTCCTCTGAGCCACTTACTGTGAATAAAGACATGCATGTTGTATATTATCAGAATTTACAGTTAGACGTTTGTATTTGCTCATCTTATTCATTTGGAGCTATTTGTGATGGATTTGGTTATTTGTTCATGGCGGGATAATTATCCCACCATGAACAAATGGTTCATGGTGGGAACCATTTGTTCCCACCAAATGGGAACTCTACTTGTTCCCATTTGGTGGGAACAAATAGAGCTTTTTGTGATGGATTTGGTTATTTGTTCATGGTGGGATAATTATACTGTTATCTTATCTTTTGAAGTAGGCAGGGTGTCTGCCTCACAGACAAAACCACGGCTCCGGTTTCACAGGAGAAGAGTCTGTTGACTCAAAGATCTGCCTCCCATTCTAGTACCAGGCACCGCTGGAAACCTGCTGTCTGAGAGCAGAGCGTTCATTAAATTCTGATCTGCGTTTAACAATGAGGGAAAAACGAAACCTGGACGGATCTTTTCACTCGTTTATTCTCACCTCGCTGCTGAAGTTGTACTGAAATCTTTAGACATCCTGACAATGGAGAACAACAAAGTTCAGAATAAATGCATTGATTAGAATTTATGCATCACTCTTCAAGAAGATTCTTCCTTTCCCATTTGTGAATAAGTAAAGTAAGTCAAGTCTGACATGTCTGACTTGACTTATAATATAATAAGTCAAGTAATATAAAAAAAGAAAGAGAGTAATATAAAAAAATAATAGTAATATAAAAAAGAAAGAGAGTTAATCCCTTCACTCATTCATACCCTGACTTCAATCCACTGTCTGCTAAACAAACCACACACAAAAACCACTTGTATCATTTCTATCTTGTTAGTTATTATTTGTGGTTTTATATTTTCAAAATAAAAAAAGTCACATGCAATTGAATTCAATTGTAGCCGGAATATTTTCTGAAGATTTGACATAATGCCAAAGTTACATTTATTTTTATTTCTTAGTTTTGATCTCTAATGACATCTTGACATGATGTAGTTTCCTTTGAATTGACCATCTCTTAAAAAGTTGGTCAAGGAACGAATTATATGGAGAGAGAAGCATGCCAAATTACAGAAAGTGCTTTCAATGAAGGTATTGACCTCAGAGTTGCAGCAAACTTGAAAGAAATTGTCTTGGCTTGCCGTTGCAAACAGCCAATCAGACGTCAGGGTCTCCGTAGCAGCTGCCCTAATCCTGCCCTCTGAGTCTGATGGGTGAAGTGAAATCATTGAAATGTTATTTGGTTTTTAAAATTACATCTATACATTTAATCGAGGTGCATATAATTCATTCTACTAAATAAATTAATTTGATTTAATTAATTATTTCTGCATTTGTTTGCAGTTTTAATAAATTAATGACACAATTAAATAATGACTTCATCAGTTATTTATTGTGATTTGGCACTCTTTGGCTCTCCGTACAGTCAAAGACATGAAGCGGTTTTGAAAAGCCTGAAGCTGAATCTGAGGAAATGTGACGTTTTCGTGATGCTGACACTGAAGAAATAAACAAACGGATGAAGAAAAACTTTAAGGCGCATTAGAAAGGGTTTTAAACAACATGTCTACGTCAAAGGTAACGGCGTTATTCCAGCGTTATTACTCCAACAAAATAAGGGATTGCAGTGAGACAATTCAGGGAAGCCCTTCACATTCTAACAGTGGGTCGCCATTTAAGGACTGTTTTGCGTCTTACTGCTTAGATATCCCACAGCCAGCCCGGCTTTGTGCTGCAGATGACTTCCGGGCGTTCCTGAATGACCTTTAGTTCCGCTTTCATCCCAGAGTTTTGCCCCATACGGAGCTTGAAAGTTTGGCGTGTTGGAGGTGTCACTTCTCTCACATCTCCAGCAATTATAGCTTTCTTCACATGTGTGCGTGATGGAGGTTTTATTGTTCTGCAGAGAAGCGTGCCACGCTGTGAGTGGGGTGAGTGGGAGGCGAGGTGGAGCCACTTCAGGCACGCGTCCCCTTTGACTCATTGTAATAGGAATGGGTCCCCACCCCCCACCCACGCTCACCCAGGCGCCACACAAAGCAAAACACACACTGTAAAGAAGGTAGAAAACACAACTTGTTATGTCAGAAATCCGACTGAGCTCTAATAAACATGACTTAAGTTAAAAAAGTTTGTATTTGATCAGATTTCTTTTTGTCACTTTTACCACAGCTAACATTTCACACTGTTGATGTGAAACATTAACATTTAGATTTTTATCAGCTGCCATCTCGGCGGCGCAGGTGGCGAGTCCGGTCAGTGTTTGTAGGCGAACAGTTCAGGTGTGTTTACCGCATCCCTGCGACAGGTGCTGGACCAATGAGACCAGCCAATGAGAGCGCAGGCTGCGGCTGCTGCTGGTCTGTAGGCTCCGGTGCGTGCAAGACAAAAGCCAAGGGGACGGAGCCTCTCGAGCTCGAGCATGTGCCGTTGATTACCATACAGCTGTTCGCTCGTGCTCCAAATAAAGCCCCCCACACCCTCCGTCTCGCGCCTCTTCGCCAAGCCGAGGAGGCCCGGATAACTGCTAGAAGCTTTAATAAAGTCTGATCCTGGACCTGCCCACCCTTTTGTCACCGCACACGCGTCGGAGCAATTATAGAAGGGGGGATGGAGGGGGGGAGGAAAAGATAGAAGAGAATAAAGAAAATAAAGCCCCATCTTTCTGTAGATCGGAGCAGATTGTATCCGTGGTTTCCTTCTCTCATAATCCATAGTTTTCATAACTTAAATTCAGGAAACTTCTTAATCTGTCAGTTTAAAAGGGAAAGTTGTGGTTGTTTGGTAAAAGCAGGAAACTGAAAGCTGAGATCATCCTGTAAGTCTGAGCAGGATTGTCAACATTTGATTGGTTAAAAATTAAGCTAAACTGCTTCATTCGAACATTTTTCCATTTTAAAGTCACTTTTAAAAAAATTATTTTCTACTGAGTCGCGATTGATTTGCTGTTGAAACGTCAGGACGGTGACAGATCACCTCCATCGCTTTGACTTTGCGTGGCTAATTAACGTGATGAGAAAACTGTAGAGGGAGCGTATCTGCTCCGCGCCAGCTTCTTATGAATATTCCTCAGATTTCCACTCCAGATGTAATGTGGGTTGCCTAATTCCCCGAGCAGCCCCCCCCCCCCTCCACCCCCCTGTCAGGATGCTCCCCTGAGGTCTGCGCGCGCTCCACCTCCTTGCCGTGACGTGCGAAACGCGCGGGTATAAAAGCCCTTTGAGTCTTTTCGCACCAGAACCGAACCAAGAGAGCGCCAGCTTCCTCACAGGACCCAAGGGGAGACCAGCAGGGAGGAACTGGAAGCACTGGAAGGATATCCCACTCCATGGGGATGAAACTTTAAGAGATTTTACTGTTTATAAACTGAACGCTTCCGAAGTCTGCTGTTATTTTGGGATATTATTGCGAACATCTATTCAGAACCCAAGGAACCGGACTTTCACCGAGTACAATGGCGCATTCACACCTGAGATACCTCTTGGCTTTGGCCTTGGTGCACGTGGTGAGTTGACTTGTATTACCTTAACTTAAATAACCTCCTTACAATGTCCTTTTGCCGTGCCTCACGATGATCACCGTCGCCCTGTCGCAGGTTTGGTCCTCCGGTGTCTTCGAGTTGAAGATCCACTCCTTCCACACGGCGCAGCGCATCTGCAGACGACACAGAGACTGTCACATCTTCTTCAGGATTTGCCTAAAACACCCGGAGGATGTGATCTCAGCCGAGCCGCCCTGCACCTTTGGCACCGGGCACACGAACGTAATCCGGGCGGATCACACGTCGATCTCCAGCAGCGCTCCCATCCGAGTCCCCTTCCACTTTAAATGGCCGGTAAGTGCAAAAATCACAAAAAAAACATAATAATAATAATAATAATAATAATAATAATAATAATAATAATAATAAAATATCACTCGCCATTTCGTTCATTTCAATTTTCATTTAACAAGTCCTTTATTGTAACCTAAACAAATTAATATCCGTTATTTTCTCCCTGTGTGAAATTGTTCATGAATCATTAAGCAATCACATATACTCAAACATGACATATAATTTATTTAGCTATACCGATTTCTGAAGGATGTGTTTTACAGCCTTCGCCCTACTTACACCACGATTGATTGTAGTTGGCCACAGTTAATGGTACTTGACCAAACCAAAATAACTCAAAATTTTGCTGGTTGTCATATTTTATGGACAAGTCAGCTTATTTTTATTTCAGTAGTCTGAGCAGATAACCGGTAAGTACCTTAATTAATCGATTATCAGCTTCGTTTAGTAGTCAAAAGTGCTGGACGCGAAGCGATCAACTCTAAAGAAAAGAAGCGAAATCATATCAAATCATATCACCCGTAGCGGTGGCTCATAGTTCAATAATTCCAATAATTCAATAATAAATTCCAACACCATCG
Source organism: Poecilia latipinna (assembly GCF_001443285.1). Taxonomy (NCBI): domain Eukaryota; kingdom Metazoa; phylum Chordata; class Actinopteri; order Cyprinodontiformes; family Poeciliidae; genus Poecilia; species Poecilia latipinna. The sequence goes on from NW_015112894.1 coordinate 209,539, forward strand.
TCTTTAGAATATGAATTATTAAACATTTTGTGTGTTTTTCAGGGGACCTTTTCATTGATCATCGAAGCCTGGAACGCAGAATCTCCCACAGAGTACACAGGTAGACTTTTTCTTTTCTTATTTGTTGTTGTTGTTTTGTTTTGTTTTTACTCCATGACTTTATGACCAGAAAAAAACAAACTAACTAATCGCGTCTCTCGTTCTCAGACAACCAAAACAACCTCGTGAGCCGCCTGGCGACCAGGAGGCGGCTGGCTATTGGCGAGGATTGGTCCCAGGACGTGCACTTCGGCGAGCAGAGCGAGCTGCGCTACTCCTACCACGTCTACTGCGACGAGTACTACTTCGGGGACGGCTGCGCGGACTACTGCAGGCCGAGGGACGACACGCTGGGCCACTACACCTGCGACGAGGAGGGCAACCGCATCTGCCTGGAGGGCTGGAAGGGAAACTACTGCTCTGAGCGTGAGTGGAGATTACTGATGAAGTTCCCAGGCAGAGGCGGCCAAAAATTAATTGGGGGCCATAAATAGCCTTGGATTAGGGGCCCACATTTCAGCTCATATTGTACAGTAATCAGTGATTGTCCTTTCCAGTTAATGTGTTATAAATATTAAGAATTAAAATTGATCATTAAAATAATAATTACAGTGAATTAATAATTAATTTTCTAGATGAACTGATTTGAATTCCAGAGGAAGTAAAAGTCTTACATTTGGTGGTCAGAAACCTTTGAAGCACATTTAAAAGTTCGTAGTTCTCCTAGTTGCTACTGTAAACTATGTGATCCACCACATGAGTGTAGTTGGCCACCATTAATGGTGCTGTGTGATTAAAGTGAACTGCTCCTTTGGGGCCCCTACTGACCAGGGGACCCTGAGCAGCAGCTTTATTAGCTTATGTCTCATTCTGACTCTGATCCCAGCAATGACATGTTCACTTGTTTTTTTTTTAACGATTTAACGTTTTATGATTTAACTGTTTTGAATCGGACACAAAAAACAGCTAAAGTTCTAAAGTTATGGAAAATACTTAAAGCCATGCCCTGTTTCCAAACACAGACCACTGTCTGTCTCAAACTGATTGAATGTTGAGGGGGGAAAAACTGTGTATTTTTAGTTTTGGTGCTTAAAGATAAACTCCAGAGTTTTCAGAGCCAATGGGTTTTTTGTGCTGGTACAGTCTGATGATGATGATGGTGATTATGTCCCATCTGCCGTTTGTTCTCTTACAATAAGAGAAAGAGTTGTGGCCCCCTTTAGACACATTTTTCAAGGTGATCTGAGAGGCAATGTGTGTGTGTGTGAGACAGTGACAGTTTGTGTGTGTGCGTGCGTGTGTGTGTGTGTGTGTGTGTGATGGAAAGGACATAAAAGAAAGCATCTTTCTTCGGCTGTGTGCCTGCCAGCTGCTTGGATTAATACTTAACCAACAGTGAAGTCTGAGACAAGGGTGGGTTCAGACTTGGAGGGGGGGATCTGTATGGTGTGTGTGTGTTTGAGAAGGCGTGCCCATTGTAATCACACCTCCACCCCTCCCTTTCTTTCTCCAGCCATCTGCTCGGCGGACTGCAGCGAGAAGCACGGCTACTGCGAGGCCCCTGGGGGCTGTACATGCCGCATGGGCTGGCAGGGCCCCTCCTGTAATGAATGCGTGCGTTACCCAGGCTGTCTCCATGGGACGTGCAGCCAGCCGTGGCAGTGTAACTGTCAGGAGGGCTGGGGGGGCCTCTTCTGCGACCAGGACCTCAACTACTGCACCAACCACAAGCCATGTGCCAACGGGGCCACCTGCACCAACACGGGTCAGGGCAGCTACACCTGTACGTGTCGGCCCGGCTTTGGAGGCACCAACTGTGAGCTGGAAACCAACGAGTGTGACAGCAACCCCTGCAAGAACGGAGGCAGCTGCAATGTAAGTGTCCGCAACGACTGGCCCTACCTGTGTGCTGTGCAGGGATTGTGGTGTCCCATTTGGCTTGTGGATCAAGGGGATTAAGATATCATGTAGTGGTCCCCAACGCTGTTGCTTGAGGGATAGATTACTTTTAGTTAATTCATAAAAGAAAATGGGCACCTCTTCAAAACGACAGTTATTCTTCTGCAGAGGCTGTGTAGTCACTAAGGCTTATTGTCCAGGGGGTCTCTGCTAATCTTCTACCGGACTGAACTCAAAGCAAGTGCAGAATATTAATATCTATAATCTGCCTCCAGGACCTGGAGAACGACTACTCCTGCACCTGTCCACAGGGGTTCTACGGAAAGAACTGTGAGATCATCGCCATGACCTGCGCAGACGGTCCCTGCTTTAACGGCGGAACCTGCGTGGAGACGATGACAGGCGGCTACACATGCCGCTGCCCTCCCAGCTACACTGGCTCCAACTGTGAGAAGAAGTTGGACCGCTGCAGCAACAGGCCTTGTCTGAACGGTGAGTTCTGCCGTCAGAGTCCTCTCTGGCGACATCTTGTGGCTGAAGTGTGAACGAGCACGCTTCTTTTTTATTAAGCATGATCATCTTGTTCATTGTTACTCCTGCATGCTGAGCTGAGTGTTTCACTCTTCTTCAGGTGGCGACTGTCTGGACCTCGGCCAGAGTATCCTGTGCCGCTGTCAGCCAGGTTTCACCGGCGCCAATTGCCAGGTCAACATCGACGACTGCACCTTGAATCCCTGCCAAAATGCTGGAACCTGCCAGGATGGTGTGAATGACTACACTTGCTCCTGCACCTTAGGGTACACTGGCAAGAACTGCAGCATCCGCTCTGACGCCTGCGGGGCTCGTCCGTGCCAAAATGGAGGCACTTGCTTCACCCACTTCACTGGGCCTGTATGCCAGTGTCCGAAGGGCTTCATGGGTCCAAGCTGCGAGTTCACACTTCAACCTAGTTTCAAGCCCGCCTTGCGCCAAGCCTCCCAGCCCTCCTCCACCACCACTGTCACCATCTCCTGCCTCCTGGCGGTGCTGGTGCTGGTTCTGGTCGCAGGCATCCTTTTCCTGAGGCGGAGAAGGAGGAGGATGGAGGGAAGGAAGCAGCTGAGCGACATTGCGGTCTACAATGACTTGGAGGCGGTCAACAATCTGGGAGGCAGCGAGAGAGATGCCTTCCTCAGTCCTAGCAGCCTCTTCAAGATCAGCAACAGCACAGCTCGCCTCAGCCTCACGCTGTGCCCCGACGGCAGACCTGGGTACAGACACAACCCGGTGGAGAGCAGCCTGGCCAGAACGGAGCGCCAGGACTTCATGTGGAGGGATGACGCCATGCTGGGCTCTGCACCCGGGCTGAGATGAAACCAGGACAAAAACACACACGTTGAAACAGGGGCAAAGAACAGTTTAGCACTTGTTGCTTTTCTCTCTTTTTGAAGAGAGGAGCAGAACCATAAACAGATAGAAACGTCAATGTAAAAAGTTAAGTTCTGACACATGAACTAATGATGATTTACAAGACTTTTGGAGACTTGTGAAGGATTGTGCTCTTTAGTGTTCAAGACCCAAAGAGACAAATAATGTAACCCGCCGCTGATAGGACCTACAACACAAACCAAATGCAGGATGAAGCAATATATTTTCAACACATCCATTTTGTTTTCCTTTGTTAAAAAAGACTTTTGTTTTGCTTTTCAATCTTCCTTTGACCATTTTTTCCTTATTGTGTGCACCATCATCCCCCCCCCCCTATTCTTTATATTATTTATTTATTTGAAAACTTGTGTTTATGGCTTCACTTTGATTGTCACAGATGTAGAAATATATTTATATGGTGCTGAGAGTAGACTGACATTTGTTGCATCTGGATATGTGAAATGTCCCAAAGATAAATGTGTGGGGCTAAAAGGAGCCATTTTTTCAAAAGACATATAAGGTTACCGAATACAGATATAGGTCACGTTACGCTCATGTGCCATTTTAAGTTCATGCCAAAGTTTGTGTTCTGTTGCATTTTTTCACTCATTTTATTTAAGTTCATGTTGTGTGTGGTGTGGAATAAAAGATTTGATATAAAACAGTGCAATGTGTAGCTCCTTGGATTGCACCATGGGATTATAGCAGGCATAGTCTCCTTGGTGACAAGGACAAGATTTTGTATAAACAAGGTATTTAGAAAAGTGCATTTTAGGGGTTTTATGTCCATTCTAATTAATAATTCATCCGTCAGTCATTTCTCAATAGTCTTTTCATTGAAAAAGTTTATTGTTCAAACTAAATTTGTGATCAATTTTAAGGAAAGAAAAACTTATTTGTTGTAGTTAAATGGGGTTATTTTGGGGGCCATATTTTCACCTGGTGGAGCGCGTGCACCGTTTACAGAGATGGAAGTCCTGGTTGCCCAGGTGACCGGCGGCTGCACGTCATCGCCTTCTCTCCCCTCTCCCTATTAGTACGATTTAATAAAGGCCACTAGAACCTAAAAGTCTTTTGAAAATAGAATATATATATTTTTTTATCTGAACAAAAGAACAGGTGCTTGTCATTTCCTGTTTGCAGTTCAAAATCTACCACAGGACGCATGTTTTGCTCCCAGAATGCTTAAATTATTACTCTCAGCGGGGCGTTTCTTACCTCATCGACTTTTCTGAAATATATTTGCTCAAAGTCTGTCACAGTCAAATTCAGGGTTTTTGTTCTTATTTATATTTTGACATTTTTATCAGTATTTATCTAAGTGGGTTTTGTTAAAACAAAAAGGAAAGGCACAACAATAGTTTAATTTTTCACGAATTCTACATGTGAACCATTTGTTATCTACCTGCTGCTAGGAAATGGAAGTACGTAATGGCAGTGCGTAGGTACGAAATGGGGCTATACTCACTGACAGAGGGACTCTAATCGAGACAAAACCAAATACCTAAACAATTATCCCACACCCACATAAACATCCGGACAGCCCGCAGAGCCGCTGCTGTCGCCTCCCAGCGCCTCCCAGCGCTCCGCTCTCCAGACGAGCAGAAAGGCGAGAAGCGAGTGAGAGAGCAAGCTCACAGCAGCGATGGCAACTGACGGCAGCGGGACGCCGCTCGAAGACAACGACGAGCCGGCTCCATCAGACCTGGAGCCCAGCGGAAACATCCCGAAGAGGCACGCCCGGGTCACGGTGAAGTACAACAGGAAGGAGCTGCAGAGGCGGCTGGACGTGGAGAAGTGGATCGACGAGAGCCTGGACCAGCTGTACAGGGGCCAGGTGGGTCCCGCAGCTGCTGTGGCTCCACTGCACGCTGCTGCCTCTTTATCGCCTCGCTATTTGATTAGAACTGGTACAGAAATGCAATAAATCCAACACGCAATCCCTTCAGATAAGTTTATTAAGTTGCTATAAAAGGGTTTGGAGGCGCCTTGGGGAGTCCCCAAGGCTCCAGTGGTCTCTGAGGTGTTGAAACGGCAGAGGGGAGGAGGGGGGCTGCATGTCCTTACATGGCCAGACTCTGTGTATAAGGGCTGGGTCCCTTTCATAGATCTGTATCTGACATGGGGCTTTCTGTCCTTACATGGACATCATGGGACAACAGACTGAAGGGTGACTGAAGAGAGGAGTGTCCCAGGAGGTAAACTGTGTGTACTAGATGCTGACAGGGGGATGGAGCACATCACCAGACGCAGAGAAAAGGGTGTTTTTGGATGCAACTCGATGGGTTTGTGTTTCGAAAGCAGATTTACTAGATTTTCAGGCAACAGTATTTGGATTACAGCGATAAAGCAAAGGACAAACAGGTTTTTTCACCTGCATTCCTTAATCGTTGGAGCCTGAGCATGCACTTCCTGGTGAGCTAAAAGTGCAAAAAGTAGTTTCTGTTTGCAAAAAGGGGTTCAAGATTGTTGCTTATTGCAGAAATCAAAAAACGTCTTGTCCACAAAGAACAGATTGGGTGTACCGTAGAGCCGCAGTCCTGCTTGTGCCAAGATCCCAATCAAACGGAGAAGCTCAGTCCAGTGGTGTGGACGACTGGGTTCTCTGCTTGTACAATGGCTGCTTGTCTCAGCAGAACAGGCCTTTGTTACAGTATTATGCAAACTTCACTATTCAGCCTCCTGGGCCTACAGATGTTTGCAGTGCAAGGACTTTAGCCGGTTCTCAGAAAATGACAGTCGACTCAAAGGAACTCAAGCAAGAGAGATGTGTTCAAAGGTCAAAGTTCCTGCTGCTCGGACAGAAAGATCTATTCAACAAATGTATTGATTGGCCAAAGTGTTTCGGATTTTGTGCTTCATCGGCGTCATCGCAAAGGATACACTGTAAAATCGAATTGGTTGTCTTTATTTAAAATATATGACAACTTGTTGCCTCAAAATGTTTCTAGTTTTCATCAGATCTGTCTTCAGTTTCTTTGTTTCCTTCATGGACAAACATGACAATGGCGCGGTCTTATCTTGCTACATTAGCAACATTTAGGCAAAACAGGTCTTATCTGAGAAACATCCAGAAACATAAAAGTGATTAAAAAGTTTCACTTGCAGTTTGAACGACTCAAAAGCTGGGAATGTTATATTTAATGGTATGAAAGCCTTCTGCAGTTGGCAGGAGGAGCAACAAATAGAATTTTGTGTTTGCATTTCTTGCGTCTGTGTTTCTTTCACTTTGACTAAACATGTTTTCCTCCTTGTCCTGTTTGCAAACCTTTGACGACGTCAGGAGGACGACATGCCGGAGGAGGTGAACATCGACGACTTGATTGACCTTCGTACTGATGAGGAGCGAATCGTGAAGTTAAAGGTAGCGCGACGTGTCACATGTTTTAGTGATTTGCTGTGTTTGGTGGTGTTATTTATTCAGAAACAGTTTGTGTTATTGAACAGTTCCCCCAATAGTCACATTAGTAGATTTAAGAACACATTACTGTAACATCACAGAGCCACAAATCTGAGGATAAATGTGTAATTTTTTTATTGTAAATCTGTTATTTGTTGTTTTTTTTAACAGGAACTCCTCCATAGCTGCAGTAACAACACTGAGGTGAGATTCAATAAGAATTGTTACTAATTTTATACACTTTTAAGCACGTTTTGCACAGTGTATAGCTTCCAACTCACTAACCTGAATTTGATTTCAACAATGGCTTTCCGTATTCTCTTGCCTCAGTTATAACGCAGAAACAGCGGATCTTTCCTGAGTCAAACATTGTTCCCGCACAGTCCTGGTTTAAACGTCAGTCACTGGAAAAATGCCTCCAGATACTCCGCGGCTCCTGCTGTTTAAGCTGAGCGCAGGTTTATTATTGAGTCAGGCCTATGACTATAAATATTTCTTTCCCATGTGATGATAAAAACTTCTTTTTTTTTTATCCAGAAAAATGAGAAGAAGTCCCTGTTTGGTCCCAAAATCAGTTTGGAAGTAGAGTGATATTCATCTGTGCATTCAATTGAATTTATTTTTGCTGTGCTTACAGTAAACGGGGAAAGAATTCTAAATATGAAACTCAAAGTTTGAATAATGAACAAGGCAGTCGAGTGTCGGTTTTTACTAATAACTTGGCTGCCTTTCTTCCTGTGTCCGTTTGCATCGTTGCCACAACATGATGCATGTGGACCCTTTGCTTCTCAGCAGGCTGTAATCTTTTATTTTACCCTAACAGACTGCAGATCAGGGGAAGAGTTTGACTGATTATTTTATTTAATAGACAAATGCAGAAAAAAAACAGCGATGATGACACATGTTGCCTTTTTGTTTATTAAATTCTGAGGTCCGTCGTATTCGGTCTCTTGACCTTCCAATGTTCTTGGAAGAATCCGTGTTGTGATTTACGTCAGTAAACAGAACCGATTTGTTTTTTTCAACCTGCATACATAAATAGATTTAGCAAAGCTTAATCCCCACATGAGTGTTATAATCCCTGAGAATATTAGATGGAGTCACAATCGAGTGGCAACAGCAATGGAAGTGGAGAAAAAAATGCTGCTGCCCATCGATATGGAAAGGGTTGAGGCTATCTATAGATCTGCAGATAGAATAACTGTTGATGAGTGAAAAATATTTATCAAAGCTTCCAATTTGTCCCTCTTTCAACTTGTTTTTCTCACTGTATGAAGTTAAATCAGATCAAACTTCTCAGCTAGAATGACCAAAAACATTTCTATTTGCTGAACTTCACAATAATGAGACAAAGAATTGTGTCAGAGATTGTAGTAGTGGTTCTCAGCTTTGAATCAGGAATGGAGAGCTGAAGGGGGCATTCACACCAGTCTCGTTTAGTCGACTTTAATCGAACTCTAGGTGTGAATGCTGACCTAAAAAGTGAACTCTGGTTTATCTAAAATACCTCGGTCTTTGTTCGGTTGTCTTGATCTCTGGTCTGCTCCAATGGACTACAGCAGGGAATTCTGGGTGAATACAACCAAAACCAACCTCAGAGTCTAGTGCATGAGAAATGGCTTGTGGTCTTTTTCCAAAGACAAAAGAGAAATCCTACAACTGCTAAAATCCAAGGCCACTCCATTTTGTGTTTACACAGATTGAAGAAGGAAACGCTCACGTCTTCTTCAGATGTCTTTGTGTTGTTTCCTTTGGTGGTTCTTGGTGGAGCGCCCCTACAGGCGAGAGGGGGGAACAAGTTTTTCAAAGGCTTTGATTTGTTTGACACAATGCAGCGTGAAAGCGAACCACACCAACAGAAAATGTAACAAATGTTGCAATTCTGCCCCCTAATCGAACCAAGTGTACCAGGTGTGAAAACGCTGCTGGAGAATTGAGTGGGAGTGCAACTTGATGTTCCCACCTCCACTGTTGTGGGCGGTGGGGTAACGAGTGAAACGGTAAGGTCACAAACCAAGCAGCTGAAATGAGCAGCTGAGCCGGACCCTCCCTTGGGGAAATGGTGATGAGTTTGTAGACTTTTGGGGACAGTCTCAGAGGAGAGGCAGGAGCAAACACAGCCGGCAGGCGGGGTTTGGACATCTGGTTGGGACGGGCCTGAATACCAGGACTTTCTGTCGAAATTAAATTGTCTGGGGATTGATCCAGAGTTGTGGTATTAGAAGCCTGCTTTCTCTTGCTCCAATCTGATTGGTTCAGAAGACAGGAAGTCTGACATTGGGTCACCCTGAGGTTCTAGAGAGTAAGATAAGCAGCAGACATCATTACCAAGCCATCTTCCTGCCTTTTCTGTCAGTGTGATGTATGACTGCTAACCAGGTGGGTTGAAATATAAACACATGGACACAATTCACATTCATAGCTCCAGAATGACATAATGTTGAATGTTAACAGCGTCCTGCTTTGTATGGGTCCATGAAAGCATTTCACAATAGCATTCTCTCTATGAGCACTGTTGTTTTAAAAACCACGTTTTAAAAGAAACAAAACATTTTGAGTATTAACTGAGTCTGCATCATTCCTCGTGTCGTGTGTGATGCATATCCTGCAAGTTGCAAATGGACACAGTTTTATTCTTTTGTCGGGATTTGCCAAATTACAGGAAAGATGGTCCCAAAACATTTAAATTTACAAGGAACCCACATGTGTCATGATGCCAGACATGTGGGGTTCCTTCAGTATTGTTCAGATTAAAGAAGAAATTTATAAATTTGTAAGAAATATATCCAATTAAAAAGAGAAATACCAGATGGATTGTCATTTTAAACCAGTTGCTCCAAGATGAAAAAGAGAAAAACAGATCTGATTTTGTTAAAGGAACGTACATTTTCATATGGTCCTTGTGAAGACAAGAATGTTAGGGAGAAATATGAATATTATTAATATTATTAATATGACAGCTCTGGTGGTGGTGTGGTTAGGGATGCTGCCAACACCATGTTTTACCATGCAGATGATGTGCTTCAGTGTGGAGCAAAAAAGTTCTGTTTTGGTTGGTTCTGGTCCAGTTCCAGTTGTTCTGTTTTTAGATGATGGATTGAGCAGATGTAAGATGTTTAGTTTTGGATGATGTTTTATAACTCAACCCTGTCCATTCATTTTTTTTTCTTCTACAAACTTCTGAGGCAGATTTTATTAAACACAGATGAACGTTTTATACAAGTTATGCAACACAGAAGGCCACTGGAGTTTTTTAAGGTTACTGGAGCAAAAGGTGTTGAATAAAATAAAATAAAATATTCTAGAATGGAAGCATGTTGGAGTTGTTCTGCTATGTTTGCTCTGATGTTTTCTTTTGGTAGAGTTTTGGTCATTTTTAGTTTTTTTTTTTAGGTTGAAGCATTGCTTACAGTTCTTCCCTCTGGTTTTGAACGTTGTGATTTTTTTTTCTTTCATTCTTTTGCTTCTGAACACCTGTTATGATGAGTAACCATGGCAGCAAGGTTTTGTTTTTACAACTGGGAGCAGCCGATTAGCATCCAAAGAGCTGAAATAGTACTTGAACTACGACCCTGAATCCCAGGAGATTCTGTTCTGCCTCACTGCGGTAGAGCAGAGCGAGAAGGAGGAAGTTCAAACCAACTCTTCCATCGATGACACGGCCAGGATCATATCCCCAACTCCAACATCTTTCCGCACAGCTTTCCAAGCTGATACTTGGATGATATGAGTTACAACATTTAGTTTCTTGGTATTTTCTTAGTACAAATCCACATCACACTTCTCAGTTGTTTATGAAAACCAAATACCCTTAACTTCTACTTCATGTTTGTCGTTTACATAAAATCTCAAAATACATTAATGGTGTGTAAATACTGTAAATACTGAAGACACTGCCTATCTGTTGCTGAATTTCGCTCCTTAAACGTCAACGGGTTGCAAAGCAAAGCTTGAGTGACATGCCTGATTGTAAAGTTTCAGTGGATCTGTGTGTGAGAACGGCTCTGGGTTCTGTGTTCCTCCTCAGGCCTTCATCAAGGAGCTGGTGGCGAAGCTGGTGGGCGTTCACAAGCAGGAGGATCTGCAGAGCGAAGGCATCGGGCATCCTGCCATCTGCCACAGCCTCCACCGCCACGAGCCCTACCACTTCAACAACCCGCAGCACCACTTCCCTCACACGCGAGGCCACAACCAGAGTCTCTGACGGGAACCGGATCCGCGCGAAGACGAGCTGACGCACAAGGTCGGCTGTTTTGGACTGAAAGGTTCAGGGATCGACAGAACATCAAACATACTGACACACTTCAAATGTAAGGCTCTCCTGCTGAGGGTTAGAGATAGTGACTCTATTCACAATCGGCTCTCAGGTAAAGCATGAAGGAATGCAAAGAGAAACCTTCACTCTGCCTGAGTTAGGAGGCAAACAAAGTCTAATCTACTACCAGTTAGTGTTTAACCTGCTGCAAAGCCAGTCGTGCTGGTAGAAATGCTCCGGCAGGTTTCTGCTGCTTTGGGTCACAACTTAGTCCACGATTTTAACTGTGATTTGCAGGGGATTAATGGCAGATTTGTTGTCTGTTATCAAAAAGATGCTTATAGTTTCTGTTTCATCCTTTATTTTTTGCAAAGGGTTTCTTCAAAAGATTTGTTTTAAATGGTAACACTATCTGTAATCCCATTACGGATGTGAGCAAAACTTTGTTATTCTGCTAATTAAATAAAAAAAAAAAAACAACCCCACAATTTCACAACCGAGGTGTTTCTATTAAATAAGAAATAAAATTAAAAATCGCACATGAATACGTTTGTCCGTGCGACGCCATTAAAAAAACAGACTGTGCCATCGTCCTCCTCATCCTAATGCAGAAATGTTTCACCAAAAAAATGAATGTTTTCTAAACTGCCGCATTTCTATTAAGCAAATTTATTTTCGCAATTCCAAATTGCACAATTAAACGGTCAACGGAAACGCAGCTGCTGATGATGTGGCTCAGTTTCACAAAGAAGTTGGGTCTGAACTTGACCATTTTGAGCTGATTCCAGTCAGACTGTCTCTTTAATTCTGCTGCTAATGAGTTCATGTTGATCCATTTGAAGAACTTTAGAAATCAGCTTGAGATTTAAAAATGTGCACATCCAGTTTTTAAGAACGTGGCAGTGATGTAATCTACTGGTTTTCTTATTTTTAATGGTCTGATTATGTTTCATCCTCAGTGACCTGAAAGAGCTGAAACAATTCATCAGAATAGGGGTGATTAATCGATTATTGAAATAATCATCAATTTAGTCGCCGATTAATTGAAAACTGGAGTACACAGACTCAAAAAAAGTCTGCCATTTGCTGAAAAAATAAAATACTCAGAACAGATATTAAGCTAAAATTGTACAACAAATATATACATTTTGTATTTAGGATGAAAAAAAAACTCCAACTTTGGTCTGTATACAAAACAGATCAAGTGTTCACTTGGTTCAAATAAAAATAAAATAAAATAAAATAAAAAAATCTACTAAGCACATTTTATAATCCAATTATGAACTGGTTAATATAAAATATAATATTAATGCTAAGCTGAGCAGGAAGGATTGAGCTTTTCACATGTTCACATTAGAAGTATTTTTTAGATGCATCCTTTGCTACACATGATCAACTGCTCACTACAGAAATGCTACGCTGTTGCATTTTAAGCAAGAAAATGTTAATTTCCTTCTTCAGAAAAGGAACTCAATTGTTTGCTCATTTGCATCTGGTAATGTATTTCTAATATTGCGTAAAAAGAATGCTTAAGTGGTTAAATGGAAAATCTGCAGAATGTTCCAATTTTTAAAACCCGATTAATCAATTAATCGTCAGAATAAGAATAAGAATAATTGCGAAAATTATTGTTGAATGAGAGAAAATGGCAGGAAGTCTGGGATCATTCCTGACTGGTTTGGTGCTGCTGCAACTCTACAGACTTTAATGCCTCTTCCTATCAGAAGCCGCCTTTCTTCATAAATTTACTCTTACATTTCCACGCAGGTCGACTTTTACTCACCGTATGCTTCAGCGTCTCTCTGCTGCTGTCTCTGGTTCTGCCCTGTTCCTTCCTTTGACCAGAAACACCCAACAAAAACTGTCGTTCTGGAGATTTTCTGACCCAGTTATCCAACCTTTACGATTTGGTCCAGGTCAAGCCTTGATTTAAATGAACTCAGTGTTTCAGCCATTGCGCAGTTTTCTGGAAGTTTGTTCCAGATTTGTGGTGCATTGAAGCTGCATGCTGCATGTTTGGTTCTGGGGATGCAGAGAAGAACCAGAACCAGAAACAAACACCAAAATGTTTTTTTTTTAATCATTAAAACACTTGCATTATTTTGCAGATACCTAACTGACCATGATGTGAAACAACACATTCAGGTTTTCCATTCAGTAATCAGAAAATGAGACAAACTTTATAAAAAAAAAACCATTCCATATTCACAGCTTTGACAAAGTATTTCCCCCCCCGGAAATTTTTTTTTTTTTTTTTTTTTGTTGTTGTTGTTTCACTTTGACTTCTTTGATGTTTCAGAACATCAAAAAAAATCGTAATATCAGACAAAGGCAACCAGATTACAAAAGGTAGCCACAAAATGCAGTTTAAATTTTTATGGGACAAAAAAATCTATCCAAAGAAATCTGGTACTAGAAGTGATCACCCCTTAACCCTAACCATGTTTGTACAGCAGTGGTTTTTAACTCTCCCTGTAAGCTGGTTAAGTTCTTATTGTTGGATCATGAACTGCAGCTCTAACAGTAGTTGAGTGCTGCACCACTTTGAATGTGGTTCTGCGTTCTTTTAGGTTCTCTTCGCTCCGGGTGTAATTTTGGATGTTCTGTGGATTACTTACTACTTATTGACATGAAAATTTGGGAAGCTTTCTGCAGATTCGGTCAGGTTATCTTGGCTTGATATTAAAACTTGTTTTTGATGATCTGAAATGTTTAAGTATGACAAAAAAAAATTTCACTGAACTGTATCTATATGATGTGACGCTGGGAATGAAACCTTTGTGATCACTGAAACGTTGTAGCTTTTCAATGGTGCACCTCTGCAGAGAACTGTTAAAAAAAGTCAACTTAATAAAATAATTTATGCAACTATTTGCTATTTGTTTTGCTTCATGTTTGTAAGGCGTCTGAAGAGCAGTTGAAGAAGGGAGCGCATGTTTCTGGGAGCGGTATTTCAGTTTAATTAAAAATAGTTTTATTTGTATCACTACAGTAGTTACTGCATTTATATATTTTTATTTCACAATATCTCTCCAGGTGTTGACATAACAGAGTTCGCTGCCGTGCGACAAATGAGATTAGAGACAACTCTGCAATAATCCCTGCAGCTTTCACTCACAACAAAATGCATTTGCTTGATAAAATCATTTCTGAATCTGATTTAATTTAAACCAAATCACTGGTTTCCTTCTGTGTAATTTCTTTAAATAAAACGTTATGAAGTTAGGAAACAACATCTGGAGAAACTGATCAAAACAGCAGTCCATTCAGTGGATCACACTGGATACTCTGGATCCAGTGTGATCCACTCATCATTGGCTCGGACGGTTACATTGCTCAGGATCCACCAGCGTTGATCAGATGATAAACAGGGAGGATGTTGGAAGACCGGTTTTTATATCAGCATGGGCTGAGAGGGTGCAGACCAGGCCGAGTTCAACAAACGACACCTTCTGTATTGACTGACAGTTAAAGTGTGCTGTAATCAAAAACGGTAAAGAGATTAAGTAGCATCTTTTACGCTATCATCACAGCATGGGGTTGTTTTGCTGCTAGTGTTATGGGTGCGTTGCATAAATTAAATGACAAAATGAAAAAGAACTGGAACCAGTTTATTTAACTATACCTTTTAGAAACAACTAGAAGGTTCTAGTTGTTTCTAAACAACAACTGAATGATCCAACAGGACAATTGAGAACAACTGAATGATCCAACAGGACAATTGAGAACAACTGAATGATCCAACAGGACAATTAATCTAAACACACATGAAACTGGTTTTTGGAATGTATTAGGAAAAAGCACATCTTCGTTTTCTGCATTTTAATTGGCTGAGGGACAGCTGAAGAAGGAGGGAAGTACACGCTCACATAAATGAACTTCACTACACTGACATCTAACAGTTGGGGCAAATAAATAAACAGATAAATAAACAGATGAGATCAGTTGCATGCTAAAGATTTATCAAAGCCATCAGACTGGATGGAAGTTAATTTGGAACATTACTTAATCTGTCCAGCAGAGAGCATTGGAAACTTGATTTTTACTGTGAGTAATCACATTCAGAAGATGCTTATTGTGAAGCTACATGTATGTAGCTTACATATTTATATGCATATAGCTATATATCCAGTTCACAAAGTGTATCCTTCTGTATAAACAAAATAATTTATTTTCATTCAACTTTACAGTAGTTACACACATCAGTTAATCATTTTGTATTACAAATCAAATAGAAATTAGTTGATTAAAAAAAAACAACAACGGGCTGTTATTTAAACCCCTCCATTCTGTGTGAAGATGTGAGCCCTGTGGATGAGAGTGACAGAAGAAGAAACCTCCAGGAAAACGCAGATGGACTGAGCCGAGCAAACTTTCATTAGAAAAGGTAAATAAATGACACAGCGTAAAGTTAATGGCCCTGTTAACTCAAAATGATGTAAACATGTTAAGATTAAACACAATAAAGCAGAAAAAACAATTCAGCCTGATTTATGACAGAAACTCCAGACAAAGACGGAGGCCAGTTCGCTGGCTGGGTCTGTCACTACCTAACAAACAGACCACATTTTGTGAGGATGAAGGTTGTGAGTCTAATCAGGCCGAAACTGTGATTCAGTGTATTGGTTAGAGAAGAGACTAGAAAGAGCGTCTAAGTTTCTCACAAGCCGCCATTTTGAAACACACATCAACCTACTATGACCTTATTGAAGTTATGAGACATTTAAATAAAAGGGTAAACTTATGCTATGTTGTAGGTTCGATTCCAGCTTCCTCCTGCCACATGTCGATGTGCCCCGGGGCAAGGCACTTAACCCCAAGTTGCCTACCGATCTGCGTGTCGGTGTATAAATGTGTGGGCGTTTGTGAGTGCGAATGGGTGAATGTGACTCTAGTGTAAAGCGCTTTGAGTGGTCAAAATGACCGGAAAAGCGCTATATAAGTTCAGTCCATTTACCAGTGTCAATTGGTTGTGTTAGTAGCTTATTTCACCCTAGCTAAGCAGAAGCATCCTACGTAAGTACTTTAGCACAAGCTAGTGCTAGCTACTATGTTCAAAATTCACAGTTTGACCAAAAAGTTAATCATAAACTCAATAGACAGACAACATTTTAGCTAGCGTGGTATTTATAATAACAATGTTTCGGCTTTACATTGACTGTCCTGGCGCTATAAGCTCTTGTCATAACTCAATGTGAACACTGGGTGGCAGTAAACAGCCATACTGCTGCTGCTTGAAGCTGCTCAGTAAAGCCAGGACATCACAGCAGCAGCAGCAGCAGCAGCAGCAGCAGAGTTGACTGTCATAAAAGTTCAAATCTTCCACCTAAATCTCCCGCTGGGGATCAATGAGCGGCTGATGAGGTAGAAATGGAATTTCTTCTCAAGGCTGTTGTTTGCTTTCTTTGTTTTCTGCCCTCTAGGAGACCACTGTCACAAAAATCACAAAACCCCATTTTAGAGAGACGAGCAAGGGGTATGTCCTGTCCCCCTCCAGTGGACAGCTCGTGCAATTAGTGTAATTAGAAGTGTCCCTCGGGTCTGTGTGTGCGTGGGGGCGCAGGATGGGCTCAGTGGTGTAGGTGAGGGGGTGCGGCGGAGGTGGGGGTCTTTCCTCAGGAAAACATATCACCTTCCACCACAATAGAGAGCATCAGGAAGCCACAGGCAGCCCCATTGCTCTCTTGAGTCACCCAGCACTTTCAGACACGCTCTTGCACTCATCAGTCTCTCTCACACACACTCACGCATGACCACACACCCCACAGCCTGGCAGCTCACAAGACCAGTACTCTCAAAGATGACACTGAACTGAAACGCAGCACAGGCACAGCGTTCAGGTAAGTCCTAAGATGCTTTTCTCCTGACTCCACCAACATAACTGACTTTTCAATTAAGGTGTTACTCTGATGATGATCCCAATCGTTTATAATGCTGTTAGAAGTCTTTCAGTTACCTCGTTATTATATTTTAACACATCTCTAAATTGACATTCGTCATGTTTTTGACAAAGACAAGAATAATGAAAATAGGTAAAAAACATAAACTCACTTCCCTGGTTTGTGTTTTGTGTCCCTGTTAATGTTGTTTTTTTACTCTTTTTACTCTTCATGGACGATTTCTCTCCATAAAGAGTAAATCCAACAAATTATTTTTCACTCAATAATGGTCCTGATTCAGGTTTCTAAATTGAATCCTAAATTATTCACCTATTTGATCTTTATTGTACTACCTTAAAATGTTTTTCCAACCTTACTCGAAAGTGATCGTCTGGACCTGGAAACCAATCTTCAGATGTGTAAAAAGTATGCACACTGCATATGGAAGGTAGCTTGATGGGCAGAATAAAATTTAAATTTAAAACCAAGCTGATGATCAAAAATATATCAGTGGATTTACATTTGTTTTTTGTTAAAAAGTTTATATTTTTGCATGTGTGATCCTTTAGCCACAATTTATTTTACAAAAAATTGACAAAACTAAAGCTATTTAGTCTGAATAAATCTCATGGGAGTTCCAGACTGAGTTAACAAAAAGTGTAAACGTAACAGCTCTGAGTTCATTCATAACACAGCTTTGTGAATTTACATTTAGTACTGTGTCTGTGTCAAGCTGTTAGTATTAGAGGTATGAATGCTTTGTATTGCTAGTAAAGACAAAAACAAGAAACAAAGCAGCAAACAATAGGATACAGTAGATGCGCATAACAGCATGTTTGTGTAAGTGAAGGCTTGCAAACAATCAGATGACTCCTTATGAAAAGTAGCATTAATTGTTAGAAAACATTAGATGCATTAAAACTGAACCTCATTTATAAAGAACAGTTGAAGGGATAATATTTGGTAGTAATAATTTGCATTTTACATTTTGTATTTCTAAAGATTTGGGATGGTGTGTGCACGTGTTGGAGTCCAAAGTCACAAAATTACAGAAAATATAGAATTATTAGTCTTCAACCTGTGACTCTAATTGCATTGGTGGTTAACCACTGAGTCTAGTAGTTTATGATTAGCAATATTCCGATGGGTTGCTGAAGCTTTTCCCCTTTAAGTTTGCATGTTTTCCCTGAGTCTTTGTGGATTTCCCGCCGCTGCTCCGGCTTCCTCATGCATTCCAAAGACATGCATGTTTTTATAGGTGATCCTAAAATGGCAGAGGGTATGAGGAAGAG
This sequence comes from Poecilia latipinna, assembly GCF_001443285.1. Classification (NCBI taxonomy): domain Eukaryota; kingdom Metazoa; phylum Chordata; class Actinopteri; order Cyprinodontiformes; family Poeciliidae; genus Poecilia; species Poecilia latipinna. Next base: position 227,710 of record NW_015112894.1, read on the forward strand.
TGTGCATTGTTGTTTGTGTCCATGGTGGAGCTGGACAATTCTCACCCAGTCTGACACTGGACAAGCAGCTAGTAAGCATAAAGTAGGCACAGGAAATGTACTTTACCGATGGAATGAAAAAGTCTTTCCATTTGTTCTTGCCTTAAAAATCAAGCTCTCTTTGAGGACCAAGGGATAACACATTATTGAGTTTCTGCAGAGAATGATTATTTTACTTTTTCATAAAAAACATTCACATTTTATTAATCGTCCAAAAGCAAATGCAGTAACAGGCCCGTCACTTTGGGTAAGTCGCCTTCTAGAACCTTCTTGTTGGTTGTTCTTCAAAAAGCTGCAGGTGGGCCAACACAAATATCTTCAAATAGTTTGTCAGATAAGATGGCAATAATTTAGCTATGTTTCCTATTTCCTCTGTGAGGGGCATTACATAAGTGTAGGAAGTTTTTGATTTCAGTTATATAAACTATTATCTTGCGAAAGAATGTCCAAAAGCATCAAAAATTTGTTTGGATTTTACATCATAGTCTAGATAATAATAGTTAAAACAAACAAATGAATTGATTGAACTTTTTTTTTACCTTCACCCTGGATGTAGTTGTCCTGCGCCTGAACAACGTGGCTTTATCTAAAATGTTCTTGTTTTGCAGTTGTTTTTAAGGATCACCTGCAATCATGCCTATTCTGAAAAAGCCCCCAGGAAGATCCAAGAGCTGTCACGAGTTCCCTAGAGCAAACGGTGAACTGATCCTGCCTCGGCTGGACTTGGACCTGAGGGACCTGAACGATCTCAACGAGCTGAAGGAGCTGAAGGACCTGAAAGACCTGAACAAGAACCTCAACCCCTTTGAGGATGTGGACTTGGACGAGGACGAGAAGAACGGGGGCGACACGGGCCTCTTCATGGGGGAGGTAAAGGGGAACCTCCAGCTGAGGTCCTCCCGGGATGGAGAAGAGGAAGAGAACGAAGTGAACACAGAGAAGCACGGGGCGGGAAACCCCAAAGCGAAGCCGCTCAGGGGGACTCTGGAGCGGATCTGTGGAGTGTCACCCCTCAAAACCCTTGGAAAACTGGGGAAGGGTCTTCGCATATCAGGACGACATGTGTGGGGGAGCAGCTTTCCCCACTACAACCATGGAGACTCAAATACACTCCCGGCAGAGAAGGAGAAGAAGAAAGGGCTGCGAAGAGGCTCGGAGGGGATTATGACCCTGCTTCGGTGAGGATGGGGTGCTGAGGAGAGTGGGATGGGGAACAAACTGCAAAACAAATATATTGTTTGAGTTGTGATTGTGTGACTCTACAACAATATGGCTTATTTTATTGGTACACACATTTGTCAGTCTGTTCAAAAAATGTTGGATAAGCTTGAAATAAGAGCAAGTGCATTGGATTCCAATAAAAGTAATGTAAGAAACAAAAATGGAGAAACCGTTCAAATAATGTCTCAGCATCGTCTAGACCTGAAGCTTAGTTCAAAGGTGTTATGTAATGTTGTTGGGGTGGCTCTATAGTACCTCTTTTGTTTTCTACTGACATGTTGTCTACTTGTGTGGCTCATTGAATTAGTCTATTTTTAACTGAGCTGGCTATTCTCTGCAGCAGCACACTTTAGCAGATGTGTGTAAATAAGTGGCATTCCAATCATAGCAGCAAATACTGTTCTGAAATGCACTGAGCAGTCCTTCAGGAGGTTTTAATTTGTGTCGCTGCTATGGATACTCTCCAGCTTCACAGGTCGCCGTAAGGAGGAGCGCAGGGAAAGCCTGCCCTGTGGGGACCTGAGCACGGAGTGCGAGACAGAGGGATCCAGGCGACCCTCATTTCTTCGGATCAGCTTGGGCAAGCTCAAGAGGGAGTCTATGTCGGACAAGGCTTCCCAAGAGGCCGACGAGGAGGAGGCGGAGGAGGAGCCAGTGATCAAAACCAGAGAGCCCCTGTCAGGTAAGAATCAAGGAAACAGCATCAGTTCAGCACTTCCCGTTCAAGGTTTATGTGTGTTTCCTGTGAGTCTAAGACAACACTCTGATTAGGTTGAGAGGTCCCCAGATTCCCGAGTCGCTCACCAGTTGACTGTCAGATCAGGAAATGATTGCACTTCCTCCCACCCCATGTTCTTGTAAAAGCTTAACCAAGCCACCACTAACTTATTCCACTGGGAACATTGCTTGAACAGAAGAATGTAGAGAATGAGCAGAGATAACCCAGTCCGTAGCTCAGACACTTGGGCAGATACTCAATAATCATGACTGCAGAAAAGCCTGTCCCCCGTTTTATCCGAATCCTCTTGCGTCTTGTCACTTTTGCTGATAAACTTAGGTTTCTATTTGTTGCATTCCAACAGTTCTGGAGATTCTACAGCTAGTCAACCACAGAGACCTTCTCTTGGCTGACACACACATTCTGGAGTTGGAACGAGAGTGTGAGCTCCTGTCTTTGCTGCCAGCCACAACTGCATCCAGCCCTACTTCTACTTTAGGTCCCGGCACCCCACCTATTAGCCACCTTTTGTCATCTTCATCATTTGACGAGGCCCTCAGCTCGAACGCAACGCTAGACTCTAGCAGGAGGAAGGTGAAGGATGTGGAGCTCTTGTACGAAGCCTTGCAGAAGGAGATGTGGGATGTGGTGAGAGAGTCGCTCCGCCAGCCCAGTGCTGGCCCTAACCTTGGCCTAGTGGTGCTAGTGATACAACAGGAGGAGCACGCAGACGCCACCTGGGCTCTGAGAGAGGAGTCCAAGACAGAGCGAGTGAGTCCCCACATCCAACCCAGCCAGCGCCCTCGAAGGCTGAAGACCAAGTGGAGGCAGGCAGTGGCAGAAGCTGCGGACTGGAGCCTGCCTCACCAGGTGGACACTCAGGCAGGCCAGCTGGCCTCGTATCTGGAACGTCTGAGGAGCCGGATGGTTGATGACCTGGATGCGGCCAGGAGAAATGCCGTGTCCATTTACCCAGAGGAATTTGCAGCCTTCCAGGTGTATGTGGAAAGTTACCATCAGGCCGTCGCCAAACGTCTCCGGACCATCACCAGTGGGCCGCTGCAGATCACAGACGTCTACTCGCTGCTAGACTGGTTTTACAACATCTACAACAGGTTGGTGACAACAGTATTTACAGGATGCATCAGTCTGATGAAGATATACCTAAGTTTCCGTTATGCATCTTTTTGTTAATGTCTGTTTTCCCATAGGGATGTCTTAGGAATCATTGGCACCAGTACAGCCATACACTACTCTGCACTGGAGCCCATTCTTCCTCAACAGACAGTGGACAGGCTGGAAGAAGACTGCATCAGTATAGTCAGGGTAAGATGAAGATTTATTTATTTTTGATAGACATTCATAAGAGAAGCTGGATGGAAAATTTATTTTCATGGAACCTTTTCTTTTCAGGATAAAGTGACAACTGAGCTGATCCAGGTTCTGGATGATGAGGAGAGGCGATGGGCCCAGACTCTACATATAGAGGAGTATCAGTCCAACCTGGCGCGCTCAGTGATCCAGGTACAGCGTAGCGTCTTGGTAGCTTTACCCAAAACGTCTTGCAATTTTCCGATTGAGAATGTAAATCCTAACCCTTATTTATGATATGTCCAGAGGCTGAAGGTGGATTTGGATAGATCTACGTCTGTGAGCCAGTTTCTAGGTGCAAGAGTTGCCCGCTGTTGTCTTATTGGGCTTGCTGACTTCCTCTACAAGTGAGTTCACATCAAACATGAAATTAGATTAGATAATTTATACAGGATGATAAGCTTTATCGTAAGAATACATTTTATAATTTGGGAACCAGGATTAACAATAAGATCACTTTAAAGCTATAAACAAAGCACAAACAGAACAACAATTCTAATTTTAGCTCACACTCAACATTAATGGGTTTGTTTTCATGATTTTAAGGAAACTAAATTTTATTCTGATGTTAGGAATAGAGCAAAGGCATTTACACCAATCAGGCGTGACATACTGACCACTGTCAAGTGAATAACACTTTTTTTTAATCTAATCATTGTGGCACCTCTCAGTGGTTGGAATATATCAGGCAGCAAGTGAACATTGTGTCTTTGAAGTTGAGGTGTTGGACGCAGGAAAAATGAGCAAACGGTTCTTGTGGGCTGTTCATTGTCTGCAGTGATCACTTTCTATCAGTAGTCTGAAGAAGTAACATCGGTGACCCGGTAACAGGGTCGCGAGGACAGTTCTCAACTGAGATTACAAGATCATTTGGTTAACCAAAACTCCCAACATGTAACCACAACACAGATGTAAAACATCTGCACATTGCTATTGGGTTTATTATTTCATGGGGAGTCCCATTGGCTTCAGAGCTCAGACAATTTAAACAATTTGTAAAATAGTTTACATATGTCTAACCTAAGGTTCTTGGCCGATCACTGCTACTTATAGCTTCTCTGGTCGACATTCATCCAGAAATTTCTCACAAACCTTACATGTTTCCAGCTTCCAGAGGAAGGTGGAGATGTTTCACGACACGCAGGCAGAGTTTGGAGACAGAGGGGACGGATACGTGTCCAAGACCATAGCGCTGGTCAACTGCTGCCCTCCCCTGAGGTACAACCGTAACCATAGTGACATGATTTACTTGACTACTGATGGGAAGGTTTGCGGTAAATAACTTAAACGTGCTGCTTGCCACAGGAACTTTGTGGAGCGTTGCAGGCAGTGCGACCCACAGGGCAGCGAGGAGTCAGCGCAGAGAGCCAGCTCCTCCCTGGACAGAGTCGTCAGCCTGTCAGTGCGGGTTCTGACCAGCAGACTGTTTGAGCACATCAGGGTCAGCAGGAAATTTTATTCTCATTACTAACCATGTTAATATTCCAGCAGGATGTTCAGTTTCAGTAGCTAGTTTTGTGAATTTCATTACAAACGCTCAGAGATGACATTTTTTTTAAAGATGACCAGTTCTAAGATAATGCATTTTTATTTTACAGTCATTGTTAGAAGAAAGTACTTCCTTTTTCAGTGCTGGATATAGAAAATGATCTTATCTACAGTGAGTTTGATTTGAAAATAATATTAATAATAATAATAATAATAATAATAAATAAATAAATCTCACATGTAGAAACATACACATCAGATTCCACACTGTCGTTAACAAAGATCAAACCAAAAGAACTTTGGTTTGATCTTTTGGTTAAAACCAAAAGATCAATCTTTCACTTCAGTTGCAAGTGAAAATCTAAGTTCTGTAGAGTCACTTTTATCAACAATTACTACATATGTAATCATGTTCTGTATGATTTCTAAGTCTCTCACATTGCTATATTTCAATCATAGCCCAGTTATGTAATTTTGTTATGCGATTCTCTTAAGTTCCCTCACTATTTCAATCAGGATGAAGTCTAGACTTTGACTGGGCCCTGGCAGCACCTTAATTTTTTCTTCTTCAGCTGTTCTGTTGTAGAGTTGTTGGTGTGTTTAGGATCATGTCGTGTTGATGAGCCACTTTGGGCCAAGCTTTAGCTTCCAGACAGAAATCTAAAACACAGTGCCTTTTCTCTGAGCATTCTTTTAGTCTGATCTTGTTGTGAATGTAGCTAGAAGTCCACTTCTAGGAAGATTTGGAATTATATTAAATGTCTTCCACTGGTAAATAATGATTTCACAACAGTTAACACCAATCCAGACAAGTAGGAAGCTTGTAGTTTTTGATTTTTGGATTTAAAGCTCCTACATAAGTTGGTAGATATCAGATAATTTTCACGTTGTCCTGCCACATGCAGCCCTACAACAGAAAGAGGGCGTACTTTCTTTTGTTTTCCCTTGACTGTACATGTATGAGGTAGCTATAAAAAGCATCCAGAGAGCTGTGTGGGTGTATGTGTGTTGCAGAAATGTACCACACTGCACTTTGTTAATGCGTTTCTGATCTGTTGTTTACAGCCTTTCTTCGACAAACTGATGAAGAGGAAGTGGCTGAACAACACCGATGCCTTTGAAGCCATTGAAGCCAGCATTAAACAGCACTTCAAAAAGTTCAAAAGGATGGACCCTCCTCCGTATCAGGTAAAAAAAACCTTCACCGACCTTGTTGTAAGGTGGGAACAAATATTTTAAAGGCTTTTTAAAAAAAAAAAAAAAAGAATTGGTGTATGCAGCAGATCATTGCTTACTTTCTCTAAACTGGCAGGCACTGGTGGGTGAGGTGCACAGACGGGTCCTGGTGGAGTACGTCCGGGCCATTATGCGAGGACGGATCATTTGCACCTCCTCCAAGATGAGAAAGAGGATGGCTTTTCGACTGCAAGACGAGGCCAAGCAGCTGAAAGGCCTCTTTAGAGATCTGGTAAGTTTGATGTGCACGCGCAAAATGACGTGTTAGATGTGGAAGAAACACTTTAGGCACGGGAAAGCATCCACAACCGGCGTAAAGTTTACATCTTTAGAGACAAGAAATGTTAAGGTATTTCAGGGTGGGGAGGATGACTCTTAAAAACAAAACAACAAGCTGGCGAGGGAGAAGGGTGACGGTGAGTAGAGACTGACCTCTGAACTTCCCAGGTCGGGGAAAAAGTCAGACAATGTTTACACAAGAAAAGAACATGTCTCGGTGATGGCAGCCCTGAAAAATGGCTGCCTTCACAAAGATGGAGATGGATGAACCGGGCTTACGTTAGCACTTGTCAAAGGAGGGAAGAGAGAGTACGGCTGGGCTTGACGCAGTGGCATTTGCCCCCATTTTGGGTGCGAGTTCAAACAAGTGTCCGTCACCTCGGCTGACAACAGGAAGTTGCTGTGTTTGGAAGGAACTTCCTGTTCCTGTCAGCTGGCCAGCTTTGATGTGCCTCTGGCTTGGCCTTGATGGCCTTGCTGGGCAAGGAGCCTCTGTGGAGACTGGGAACATTTGGGCAGGGAGAGGGGAAGAGGATGACTTTTTAATGGCTGTCTAAAAAGGATGCTGTTATTTTTTACCGAATGCCAAAGTAAGGAATTAATCTCTCTTTTCCTCAGCGTTTGAGGGGAAAACAAAAACTCGGAAGACGGAGGTGGAGATCTGTTATTCACCAGTGAATTAAGTGTTTGACCTCTGGCCTCAGGAGGCGTTAATCTGTTTTTCCTCTGAAGTTGCTCTCATTGGACTGCTTTCCATGCTTCCTCTGAAAAGGAAATGTTTAAGCAGAAGAAGCGTGGCAAAAACATGGTTCAAATTTAGTTGAAAAACAAAAACAGAAAACAAACTGATCGCTTTAATGAGTTTGTAAAGATGCACTTTTCTGTGCTCCAGGAGTCAAATGCGTCCTGGTTGGACAGCACCATCTCCCACCTCGCTGACATCATCCTCCTGGAAGACACTCCCTCCATCCAGATGGAGGTGGCTGTTCTGGTGAAGGAGTTCCCCGATATAAGGTGAGGTCACAACCTGGATTTGAACTCCCTTTATTATTTTGTGCTTAAAAAACACACTCTCACCGTGGCTTTGCTGACACTAAAACTACAAAAGCAAAACAAAACATGTATGATTTTTTTTTTGGTTCTCCTTTGGATCAAAACAATGGATCAAAACAGGGAAAAGCGCTGTGGAAACTTTTCTATATTAACACAAACTATTTTCGGAGATCAGCAAGGGTCTGGTTTAAAAATGGATGAGACAAGAGAGGCCCCCCTTCCCCCTAGGGGTTCGGGAGGAGAAGTTCCAGCTTGTTTGCACAGATTATGACTCAGGTGACCGTTGGCAACCTCTATCAGCATGTGACGTACAAGTCTCCGAGGAATAGACAGGAAGCTGCTGCCGAGTACTTCCTGTTCCTGCCACCCAGCAGGAGACAGCCTGGTGCCACAATTAGAATTAAAAAAAGAAGGAGGTGTGGAAGAGGATAAGACATGGCACTTCAGACATAAACTCCTCATTCAGCCGTCACTTCCTTCTGTGTATATTATAAACTACCACATAACAGAACTCTGATACATCAAAGAGGCCAGGCGTTCCTTTGGTATTGTGTGTTTCATCCTACTTGGACCACTGTCCAGTCAGCTGGTATAACCCTGGTTGGATATTTTTGTAGTTCATTCAGATTGGTTGCTTCCCTGGCAGTGACCCAGCTGTTAAGCATAGTCTGCATGTTTTTTTTTTTTTTTTTTATTGGAGTAGTGTTCAAAGCCATTGTAAAAGCTTAATGTTTAGATTGCTTTTAGAATAAGTTCGGTTGTGGGTTTGGGATTCTTGTCCTGTTGTAACACAGGTGGCAAGCTGTTGCTACATTTCAACCAGCTGTTGATTTGAGGTGAAAATGACCTTAGAGGTAGTCATCCTTTTTCATCCACTCTAGGGGTCTATTATCTAGCTATGGTGGGTCTATTTCTCTAGTACTTAGTAGCTGCCACAGAATACCTGAACTTGCTGTGCTCACATTTGACACCTATGAATATTGTTCTTGACCTTGAGGACAAAAAAACTCAATCATTGCCTTGTTTGATTGTCAAACTTTTCACTGACAACTATTCTATTCATATTTTTGTGGAAGCAAGACATTTCTGTCAAATATGAAGGTGTTGATTTTGGAGCAGCAGCTTCTTACTTGGTCCATGGCATTGTAAAACCTGGGTCTCCTGGTTAAGGTCACTCCAGTTGACTTGATCTATGGTGGTTCCTGGGTTGCTCTAGGACATCCTGCTCAATTGCATAACACCTGAGCGTGATAGGTGGGCCACATGGTTGAAATTAGGAGTTGCACCAACTAGTCACCTTGTCGATTCTTTACTCAACAGGGTAAAGAATTTACGAAGCAACTTGTATAGCAAGTCGCCTAGTTGCAATCATGTGACAAGACTGATTCTTCCAAGAAGATGAAAGATGAGGAACTAGATGAATTTGTCAGGCAGTTTGAATTGTAAAAAAAAAATAATAATAATAATTTACCAAAGATGTACTGGAAACTCTGGCAAAGGCTACTGGAATAAGCACTTTGCATGGCATTGTGGTTACAGTGGGCGTATAGAAGCTGCAGACTGCGGCAGTCCTGATTTTGACTCCCATTTTTGATTCCATTGTCGCATGTCTTTTCCTGCCTTCTTTCTGCATCTTTCCTGTCAGATTACTATCAAATAAATAGGACTAGTGCCAAAAAATACTCTTAAAAAAAAAAAAAAACACTACCTGAATAATGTGCGGCATGATATCAGGCTCTTTTCATCCAACTGATCAGCGTCACCTTCTTGACAGTGTTGACAACACTGGTGTTCCAACAGCAAAAAGTTCCTAAGCTTGCTTCCGAGCAGGAAAAGCATAATGACAAGCTTCTGAAATGACTCTGAGCTCAATTTTAGAAAAAACTGACAGGCGACAATGCTAAAAAGTACAGGAGACACAACCATTGTTGGTTTACTTGGAATCCACCATCCTTTTCCCATTCAAATACATTTTCAAAGTCCAAAATAAACATGACATTAACGGTAATAATGAAAGTTCCTGACCGTAACTGAATGAGTCCAAATCAAATGTGGCATGTTTTCCTGGTGCTCCTTCCCAGAAACAGATGCCTTGAGTCAGAGTTTTGACTGTTACTCACACTTATGACAGTCATTGACGACACCAGACAGTGATGGTTTCACACTAACGTCAGCCTGCCAGCTAACTTCCTCAATGCCTCTTTCCGCCTGACAGGAAGAAGCACGTCTCCACCCTGCTGAATGTGCGAGGGATGACACGGCAGACGGAGCGGCAGGAGATCCTTAACATTGTCAAAGACTTCGAATGCAGCAGCGCCCTCATCTCGCGGGAACGCGCTCTCTTTGCCGACATCCCCATCACGTCGGAGGTGCACTGCATCAGCCTGAGTCTCCTGCATCTCGCCATGACCGTGTCCAACTGGTTCTCAGAGCACCGGCCGCGGCGCAGGACGAGATCCCGGCACGCTGCGCCTCAAGCAGCTGAGGTGGAGGAAAACCCAAGCAAGCTTCACAGAGAAGAGTAGGAGCTTGATGACATGTACATGCACCTTTGATACCAAACAGTGTTACCAGTCTGCTAAAGAAAACTTGACCTCAGGTACTGCTGGTATTGTACATGCTCGCTGACATATCTCCATCTTCACCTTAGAAAATCCGAAAGAGATTTTGGGGTTTGTGAAATCACTGCGTTTAATGATCTTGGTGTTGATCTTTACATATAGAGAAGAAGACAAAGAAAAACAATCTGTGTTGTACTTTTTTGTTGCTTTTTATTCCTCTGTAACTCTGGAAAATTTATTAGAATATATCGTACAGTATAACGTACATATTGCAGTGTATTAACCTCGTCATATTCAGATATCTACAAGGCACCATCATCTGATATATATAATGGGACCTAAATTCACTCTGCATAATGCAGCTAAACTGTAGAGTTCTCTTCTGTGACGTAAAGTACTAAGATTCCTGGACAGATGGGCTGGCCCCCACAGAGCCCTGATCTCTGTATCACAGAGACACTCTAAGCTTTCTCGAGATGAAGCTTGCAAGTGTAGTGGTAGGTGTGTGTAAGTGGACCAAGAAGACTGTGCTGTTTCAAAGGCAAGTTTTTTCCCTCCCCCTTTATGGCACTTTTCTGGAAGGTAATAGAACTTAAAAATGGATATTTGCTTTAATTTGGAGAGAATGCTCTCTTTAACTTGGAGGATTGATTTTGTTATTGTAAAGCAAGATGGTGTGAAAATGTGTTGAACTCTGACTGTGAATGAAATGGATTAATTTCTGGAAACATAATAAAGGCCCATTGACTGGGCAGAATAAACACGTCTGAGTTGTTTTTGGTTCAAATGCTCTAACCTGTCACAGTTGATAAGCAGTACCGTCAGAAAGTATTCACACCCCTCCACTTTTTCCACAATTTGCCAGACTTCTTCAGATCTCGATTTTTAAGGATAGTTTTAAACAATTCACACAAAACAGCTCACAAAGACATGAATAAAGCAAGTTTTCTAAATGTTAGAAAATGTAAATATTTACAAATAAAGGGGACAGTGGGGCTAAAATCCATGAATACTTGAGATCCCCTCTAAAAATGCCTATTTTTAAAATTCAAACACTGAAATACCTTAATAATGCCGTGGTAAACACAGTGGAAACTGTCTCAGGACTTCCACAGAAGCTAACATCTAGTCTCTGTTATCTCTGCTCTTGCGGATGCAGCCAATCGGCACCAAGGGGGGAAAAAAAATGGCGGTCCTGGATTGATTGCTTTGAAAATGCCAAGAGCATGTCACTTTCTTTTAAATATTTCAGACATGGTCAATGTCTGAAATATAATAATCTGTGATTAGGCAGATTTTCTATGGATAATTATAGAGATATGATCCACATAAATTTAGGACAATATGCGAACGCTGAATCACAGAAAAGGCAGGGGTCAACTGTACAAACATAAATATACCAATTGTTTAAGGTTTTATTGAGATAGCATTAACCCTGTTTAAAGTCTCAAATCCCGGGTCTCTCTACAGCTCTATAGGCTTTTGTACACCTGCATCTAGGTTCTTTCTTGAAGAGTCCCTCTCTTCCCTTCATGCAGCCGTTTCAATCGGTTCCAATGAAAAGAAGCATCTCCTGAGCACGAGGCTGCCATTACAATGCTTGACAATATGGACAGTGTCAACCGGGTAAAGAGTCTTGGCTGATTTTCTCAAGATATGCCACTCAGATTTTAGGTCATCACATAAGAAAATTTTGTTTCTCTTGGTTTGACCAGCAAAACTTCAAACACATCACATTTTCCCATGGACATTAGGCTACTCTATCATAAAGGCTGGATTGTGGGAGTGCGTTAACTATGGTTGGTATTTTGAAAGGTTCTCCTGTTTCCAGAAGATAACACTGCAGCTGTCCTTCAATGACTGCTGGGTTCTTGTTCGCCAAGGATCTTGAACTGGGATTGATCGCTTTGGTTGAACAAGATGATTTGGGCAGGGTCATCATTCCTCCATTTCTTTCAGTACATCTCGTAATGTTTGTTGGATGCTGCCAAATGTATTTATATTTGGTAACTTTCCATAGCATTGTTATTTGCCATAATCCGGTGATGGAAGTGGGGCTCCATGACCTCAGTTTTATTCCGGCTTCCTCACACAGACACACAGTGCATGCTAGCCTAATTAGTCACACAAAATTGTTGTGTAGCTACTTTTGTTTGTCTCCGCGCTGCACTTTGATGACTGGTGATCTGTCCAGGATGTAACCGCTCCCCCCCACCCCCGCCCCAATTCTGAGTTTCAAAAAATATGTTTGCATTTTTCATAAGTTTAAGAGATGTTTAAAAATTAGTTTTCAGTTTGTGATTGTGGGTTGTTTTTTGCCCATAATCTTTGTTTGTTTTTGTTTTCAAGAAAACCAATGAAATGGATTTTGGAATAAGAATATAAAACAGCAAAAGAAAGAAAAGAGTGTGAATACTTTCTAATGGAACTGTATGTATTCTGTTTTCCTGAACAATAAATAGATATGCTATCCTTCAATTACTGCTTCAATCTTTAATTGGAGAGTTTGCAGTCTGGGACTCCTCGTATGTGAAACAATACATATCAAGAGGCACTTTGACAGAAAGATAAATGCCGGACGAATTGACGCACAATCTGTGCAATGCCTATATATACACGCATACTTTATGTCTTTGTTGTTTATCTTAAGGGCCTGACTTTTTTTTTTCAATAAACAGATCCTAAATTAAGGGGCTCTGCCACAACAAAAGGGGTCATAGACCCCGAGGCCAACAACGGGATAGTTTTTGATAAACAAAGATTTCCTGTTGTCCACTGAGGTGCCAGCGGATGCTTTTATTGGAGCCAAGTTTACATTTGGCACCAGGAGGAAACTTCCCCTCTAGTTCAGCCGGGGAGCTTTTTCATGTCTGAGCTGCTCGTGGCCTGATCAGAACAAAGCTCGCCTGCCTCATCAGGGTTCATTCTGCATACTGACCTCCCCAAGTCAGCACTTCGAATCTGAATTCAAATACAAACTGAAAGGTAAAGGGGCCAAACACAAGGACTCATCCTCTTTGAAATCCTTCAACAGTTTTCACATCCTGGCCACGAAGTTGATTATTTGTTTATTGGGTTTCTATGTGATAAACAAACTTTTAGCAGAAGACAGAAAGGTCAAAATCTGAAGAGTTTCATGCATACAGTATGTATTGACCACCATTTACTTTGATACACCTTAAAAAAATCTAAGAGTCCACCTATACGTAACTTAATCTTGGTTATGTGAAGGCCTTTAAAGAGGTCTGTCAGAGAATGTTAGTGAACAGACAACATAATAAAAGCATTGCATTGCACATATCAATGAAAGATTTTGGTGGCAGCATCGCACATGATGTAGCCAACCCTACTTTCCTTTGGTCAGCCTTTGCATTGATCCTCCAGACTGAGGCCAGTTACTGAAACACATCATAAGGTGACATAAGATGGTTGTAAAGAATTTAAAAGTTGTGTGGCAGGACCAGATAGGTTAGGGTTATACAGTGTTTGGAACACAATAGCCCAGTCCTCAATTAATGTCGTCTGTCTTAGGTAGAATACTCATGGTCTAACACAGCCGCTGGTTCTGACAGCAGACCACAATGACATTTGTGCAACCCATACAGTATATCAGACATGATAAAATCAATTCCCATCAACTGGTGGGAATGCTGTCTTCAGTGTTTACAAGATATCCTCTGTGTCTCGTCCCCTAGACTGTTTCTTCGAAACAAAGAAATGACAAAATCTATTTATGTTTAAGCAGTGAAAACATGGCTTAAAAAGAAGTAGATGAAAAGACATCTTGGCAAAGTTGTTTATAGTTGTCTGGATATGGTTAAAAACTGGTTGAGTTTGATCAAACGGATCGGCCAAGTCTGTCTTTCAATGCTTTTGTATAACTGCCCTGGGACTTAAAAAGTCAAACCGACTTTTGTAGGCCAAACTGAAACAAGTACTAGCCCACCTGCCACACCCTTCAGAATAACTTCATGAACCCTTACAGTAGATGGATGTCAACAGCTTAGAAGTGTAAGTTACACCCAGCATTTAACTGGTTGCTCTAGAAACTGTCTACGATGGTGTTGCACCACTTGTGACGTGACTTCTTATGTCATTTGTTGGTTGCTGTAACAGTTCCTAGCAAACTGAACCGTTTTCGTATAGATCTCTTCTACATGAGTGATACATTACACGAGAAGTAATCCATTCTTGCTCACTATGCTTGTTTACAGCACTGTCGTCATACATCAGGAATGTGTCTGGAGACTACAAGCTCTGTACGCTCTATTCATGTGGAATTACAATGTTCTCTATATTTATGTTGCTGTTCTGTTGCAGTTACCTCTCAGTTTCAATCTGTGCCCAATAAAGCTTGGTTCAGCTGGTAAACTTTCTCCCTACTGTCACCTCATCCTTGCAATAAATTGAATAGAATTTGATGAATTTCTATTGATTTGTTTGTACTGCAAAGTACCTGGGAAATTGCTTTTGATATGAATTTGCATAATGTAAATAAAACTGAACTGGTTCTATCAGGATCCATAGCAGCCAGGTAGAGGAAGGTGCACCACCGTCTAGATAACAATGGGTTTCATTTGACACATCAAGTCTTGTCCCTTAAGCTTTTTCCTGTAATCACCAGCAGATCTTACATCTCTCTGACCTCTGACTGCTCTCTGCACTTGATTTTATTTTGATGTGTTCCAAGAATTTGTGGAATAGAACAGGAAGCACATTCAGTAAAGTTGGCATAGGTTAAATGTTAAGTTTGGCAGGCTGGCTTTTCAGTCAGAACTATATCTAAAGGCATTATCAAACATCCTTTCTTATAGCAGGCGGTTAGCGGATGCTGGGTGGCAATTTTCCAAATGTCCCAAGCGGGGATTTACCATCCCTGACTGAGAAGGACAGATTGGCCAAACTCTTGGAGGTTTCCCTCGATCAAGCTGCTGAAGGTGAAACGGTGCACGATATCACAATGCAATCCCTGGGAAGCACTCCCCTGCTTCCTCTCATTAACACTGCACTGCAATGGAAAATCCATCAGGCTGTTTGTTTTCGGAAGCAAGCCGTGCCCTGCTTTGTTCACACTGTCATGCACTTTTCACGCTTCCACTCTTTTCTGTTTGTTTTTCATACAGCTTTCAGTGTGTTATTAAGTACTCAAAAGGTTGCGCAGTTCTAAGCAAGAGGGCTTGTTTAGTCTAGACTGTTTATCCCGACTACTTTGACTTATGTAGCTTCTGCAGATCACTTGCTTATCCAGTTTGTAGAAAATGTACAGTACTGAAGTGCTGTACAGTGTGATGGACAACCATTAGTTGGCCATTACTGTTCTGACAGCTTGTATGTGGAAGTCCCACAGGATCTTAGTTTGGTTGTTTTCCACCGCTTTGGGAAGTGATTTCCACTTTGACCTAGGGGTCTCCACTTCGTACTTCCACTTAATTTCTGTGCACTACTGTATACCAGCTACTTGGTATAGAGTAGTGCATTTCTTTCCTTCTAGTCTGGATCCTCTTTTCCTGCACGTGGGATCTTGTCTGGTGTGCTCGATCTGGATCTGCTGTCCTATCATGATCAGTGCTGCTAGGCAGTCTTTCAGGTATGCTCTTTCAATTATTTGGTAGGATTTGATCATAGGATATGGTACATTCCCTTCAACGTACCAAACGAAGGGGATGTACCAAGCCCCTTTGTTTGGTACATCAAACGAAGGGGTTTTTATTCCCAGGTCTCTTCCAGTTGCCATCATCTGAGACATTCTCTGAGTGGTTCATCCTTGTGGCCATCTTCCTGATTTGTTCTTGGACCTGTCCTTGAATGTCTCATCTTGGATACTGGTTCTGATGCTCACTAGTCCTCTTCCTCCTTCTGCGCACTTGAAATTTGGATGGAATCCACTATAGATATATTCAGTGTTTTTTATGTTTTAACACCAGTCCTCTGAATTTCCTCCTTTGAGCATCTCGTAAGGCCGTTGATTGCCCAAATCTCGTCCTTGCCATTAAACTGACTTCTCAGAACTGGTCTTACTTAATGTAGGTGTATTTTCCTTGAGGCCTCCTCCTGGTTGTCATGTGCTGCAAATCAACGACTCAAAGCAATCTGCTGGGCTTGTTTTAATAGAAACCCTTCTTAACCAGTTTGAATACTAACTGAATTTGATTGAATTGTTTGATAACAAGGATCACTTGGAGTGAATGCATGACTGGATTGAACTGAATTTGGTTTGTAAAGTGATCTGAGATAACATGGGTTGTGAATTGGTGCAATATAAATAAACTGAATTGAACTGAACTGAACTTGCTTGTGGTATTCCAAGGTACTTAGAGCTCTACTCACCATCTGCTATTCTCACTTCTGGGAGAGTATTTCCTTCCATGTGGATTATCTTCTCTAGAAATAATTACATCTTGTTACAAATAAAATTCCAGAAAGTGTAATGAGGATCTGAGTTCAGCAAGGAGGAGCAGAGGAATAAAGGAATTGAATAACATAAGTCAGAAACAAACAGGGAAGCCAGCTGAAGACAGCGGAGGTTCTGACAGTGAAATGGCTGTACCAATATAATGGGAATATTTATATGAATTAGAATTTTGCTAAGTGCTATTCTGGTGAGTAAATGAACAGATGAGAATCGACTGTGGGAGAACAGATAACGTAAAGTACTGAGGTGACGTACAAGAAAAAACTGTAACTAAAACTACAAAAGCAAACTAAAGTCCAACAGACATTAACACTACCAGCTTCTAACATCTACTGACTGAAATTGATTACTTTTTTTTTTTTCGCAAGATGAAGTTATCTCTCTGAATTTGGAGAACCTGTAGACAGCAAACAGCAGAACACGAATTTTAAAAAGTACAGATTTTTAATGTATTTTTTTAATATATTAAGGAAATATTAACTTAAAACAAGTTCCTATATCTTGTTGAAAAACCATTTGTAAGTCAGTTTTACTTTATTTCAAGTGTGCATGGATATCTACACTAGAAGCTCAGCAAAAACACGTGGTAAGATTTTAAGATTTTGCGTTTTTGCAGTGTTGTATCCTTAGAATGAATAACTGCAATTAATAAAATAGATTCAGCTTGAATCTCTGCCTCTTGAAAATCTCTAAATATTAAACATACAAATGGAACTGCCAAAAAAACAAACAATTAAACAAAACTTGCAAACAAAAATATCACAATCTGGCAGCAAATCAATCCCGATGTCGGAAGAAGAGAATCACTTCACATGTGAAACTTCCTCGTGGAAACGCCCGAGTGCCGTCTTGTTAGCTAACAACAATTGCATAACAATCTGAAAACAACCAGCTCTGACATGACCCATCGGGGAAAGCTTCCACAAGGAGAACCTCCTGTCCTCTCCCTGCGCTCAGACTGTGCTGTCTATCAGAATGGCTCCCCACTTGAACCAAAACAATAGTGCACTTCGTCACTCCTGATGGGATATCCTGATTTATGTTATCCAAGTGTATCCATCAAGTGGATCTTTATTTAGCAGCGTGGAGCAGCAGAGCCCTGCCTCCCATGTGCCCGCTCCGCTCCGGACACGTCAACATGTTTGCTTCGTTATCAGCAGTCACATTAAATGATCGTTTCTCAGGACCCTGGCCTCAGGCGGGCAGACTGGAGGAAGCTCACCTTTGTTGAAAGCCATCACTTTATCTTAAGTAAACTTTCTCCAAATTAGAAGGGCTTTGTACTAAAACACAAGAGTGAAACTCTGGCATGCATCAGATTTTTTTTTCTTTTAACTTATATGTCCCGCCATAACAGTTGATTTATTTGATTTGTATTTGGGTGGAGGGATCCAAATATTTTTCTCAAGTTTTATCTGGCCTAACGCCATGTATGCTATAAACATCCCAACCTGTGGAGTTATTTGTTTTCCTTTGTATAAACTATTTTGACGTCTCTATAATAGTGAGAAAAAAACAGGAGGAGGCTTTTTTGGTACTGATTGTCTGTATTTATGTGAGCACATCCCTTGGCCTCGCAGTCCTGGCCTCGTGGCAGCGAGACGCAGACCGTCTCCGCCCATGAGCTGCGATACGGCAGGACGGCGGAGGACAGGAGACCTCTGACCTTCAGGTGCGATCGGCAAAACAGAAGCAATGCAATACCCCTATGAACAATCTGAACCCATGTTGGTGAAACCTTTGTCGATCAGGTCTGTACGTCCAGCTCATTCAAATCGATTCAGTTCAGAAATGCTTTATTTATCTCAAAGGGAAACTGAATGACATAACTCTTATCGTCCACGAATCTTCAAAGAGTCGTTGTGGATGGTCACGCTGTGTGACATTCTGATGATGACATGCTACTGAGATGCCTTAGTGTCCGGGGAGCAGAGACGATACTCCTGGATGCCACTATATGTTATTAGCAGCCATAGCTAATCCACCTCCTTTGCTTTTGCTGCTCCTGTTTAAAGGGGCAGTGTTGTGTATTATGTGTGAAGCACCTTCAACCACTCTATGCAAGAAAACTAGAATGGAAGGTACTTGGGTTCGATATCCATCCGGTATCCCAATCGGTGTGCGGCACCAATGACCTAGTTTATGACAAATATGACCCAGAGAAACATTAGAATTTTAGGTGTTATGGTTCAGCTCTTAAACCATAACAAATGAAAGGGAAGCAACACCAGGGATAACTTAAAAAAGGAATTTATTTAACAAAAAATCATAACTGGTTGGGGAAGAAAGAGAGAAGGAGAGAGAATAGCAGGGAGACATAGGCAAAATGATTCAGTCTAACTTTATTAAACTAAAGTTACAGGAAATCCAACTATTTAGTCACCAGATAAACTCTAAAGCCGGAAAACTCTTAATAAGATTTAAAAAACCTATATGTAAAGCATAACAAATATTAATGGCCACCTTTTCCCTTCAACCAGGGCAGAACAAGAAATGTTCACATATATCAATATACAGTCCTAACAAATGTAACCCAGTCAGGTTTACTCACGACCTCCAGGAGAGTGGGAAAAACACGTTGCAGGCCTGTTGGAAAAACGAGGAGTTTAAATCCCAGCAGGAAACATTGAGAGTGTTGCAATTCACTCGTCCTCTCCTCCCGACTTCCTGAACGCAGCAGAACACGTGGGGCTGAAGCGGCTAGCTAACTTAGCTCAGCTCAAATGCTCGTCAGGACTACTTGTGTCTGTCTCATCTCGTCCCTTCTCTCTCGTGTCGACCAAGCTCCTCCAACTTCTCCCGAATTTCGTCCTCTCCCGTGCTTTGTCCGGGTTTTCTCTCCCTTGAGTCTGTATTTCTTCACTTTTCGTCTCACCCTCCGTTCTCCACCATCACGGTTCTCCTGTCCTTCTTTCTCCCGCCTCTTCTCCTCTCGACCAATCACGAGCCACGCAGTGGACGGACTGTCTCAGTAACCAATCAAACGGCAAAACCAAATAAAATACACAGTGCAGCTTACATCACACTCATACTTCTTTCAATTGCAATATTTACATAAAATAATGCTCTTAGTTGATTTACAAACAATAGAGTTTTACTTACTAGGTAAGTAAATTACTTAATATCTACCTTTACCCTTTATATTATTTAAATATTAAAGTAAAGGAAAATACTAGTGGGCTGCATAGTAGCGCAGCTGGTAGAGCTGTTGCCTTGCAAGAGAAAGAAGCAAGAAGGTTCTGTGTTCGATGCCCAGCCCGGTCTTTCTGCATGTTCTCCCTGTGCATGTGCATGCCTGGGTTTTCTCTGGGTTCTCCTGTTTCCTCCCACAGTCCAAAAACATGACTGTCAGGTTAATTGGCCTCTCCAAATTACCCCTTGGTGTGAGTGTGTGTGTGCATGGTTGTTTGTCCTGTGTGTCTCTGTGTTGCCCTGTGACAGACTGGCGACCTGTCCAGGGTGACCCCGCCTCTCGCCCGGAATGTTAGCTGGAGATAGGCATCAGCAACCCTCCCGACCCCACTAAGGGAAAAGGGTGTAAAGAAAATGGATGGATGAAAATACTAGTGTATTTCTTTCAGAAACAAGCAGGTGAAATCCATAGCTGTCAACAATGCTATGCAATAGTAAATAAAGGTTTACTTTTAATATACACTATATAAGATTTTTACTAACTTTAACATACAGTCATTACAGTAACCTCAGTTTACCACTGGGCTACATGTGTTTTCCAGGCACATAGAGCCATTTTATAGCACAATCAAATAACTATGCTGTCTTCAGTTGCTATAAAAATGCTGCACAATATCAAATTTGACTTAAAAGAAATTTGACTTCACAGCTCAACACCTTCAAATTGCATTGAGAAGTAGCCCCTATAATCAACTCACCCGATGTGCGGTTCTACCAGGTGTTTGCTAATTGCTGCCGGCTAGTCTGAAGGAGCTTTGTGAAGCAGAAACTCAAAAGCTTGGAAACTGGAGGAGGAGCTGTGCCTTGAAGGTGGCGGTAGGTCCACCCAGGCGCTTTGCACAGCTGAGTGGTTGCCACGGAAGATTAAAGGATTTCTCAAACATGTATAGAAGATTTAAGGCAACGCTCCAGGTATGTTTTTGATGAGAGGATGTAAACCTCATAAAAGTTCATTTTACACAATACTGCCCCTTTAAAATCTCATTTTGCCTGTAACGTTAGCAAGGTGGGCAGAGGGATGCCAGAGTCAGGAATATGATCCTTGCTCTTTAGGATTGAGGGAATAGATGGTTTGAATGTCTGCCTTCTTGCTCTGCTTTTTGGACCTGCTCTGCATCCAAGGCACTTCCTTTTTAACTCCTTTGGGTTGTAGGACCATAGCTCAGGTGTGATCTTGAAACTAGAGAAGTTTGGTCTGATTTAAATTCATGCAGTGAGTGTAAAAAAAGCGTGTCTTTTTTAATTTGGTGTATGTACACATCTGGTTTCACCTGTACATTCATATTTGCAACAAAAAAAAAAGCAGTTCATTAGGGGTTTTCCTAACAGGACACATGTAGTAACACTCCACACACTATATGTGTGGGGTCTGTGTGTGGGTTCACACTGAAAACATCCTCACAATCTTAGATTTAGAAAATGTTTGCTAGACATAGTTGGTAACCAAGTCAAAATATGGGATGCTGATTGTCATCTAAAAAATCCTAAATACTCAAATACTCAAATTCAATCAAAATGTGCTTCAACAAATGTTATGCATAGTTATGCGACCAGAGTACTGCAGCCTTTTTTTTCATTGAATTATACAGGATACAAGTTACATTAAAGGGTGAAAACTTTTTTAAATTACTTTTTTTCTGTAAAGTTTTTTTTTATTTTTATTTTTTACATCTGGTATTTTAAGAGAGTGGTGTGGACCATATTACTTTTTCATCAGTTTTACTCATCATGCAACCGTTTCATATCAAAAGCACAATTTCAAGTGCACCAAAAAAACAAGACAACAACAACAACAAAAAACCCACATCCCTGACATTCTCTACTTTAGCAAGTGAAAGAGTGCTTTGTGTCTTTTCAGGGCAGCAGCTCCTTCTAAAACTTGCACAAACATGAGTTTAAAAATAGATAAGAGGCAGGAGAAAGAGGAGAGAGTGGGGATGACAGTCAGAGACCAGACAGTCAGATCTTTTATTACAGAAAAAGAAGTCTGCTCAAACGGACATCCTTAAAGGCTGTATATTTGTGAGGGAAGTCCATGACCTGTCTGAGAGGCCTCACCTTCATTCTCTGGGAGGAACGGCTGTTGTTGTAAGACCCCAAAAACAAACATGCTTGTTCAAGCTTCTTTTAAAAAGTACGACGGCATATAAGGACCATTGTAGATATAAAAAAATGGAGAGTGAAATTTCCACCATAAAACTCAGAAAGTTTTTAAATTGATCACCGAAATTTTCTGGAAAAAAAAAGAAAGGGCAATTCTCAGTTTGTAAAGTTGAAACTGTGCTAGAAGAAACTCAATAATTTTGATGTCATTCTCAGAAATTCTCTAAAAGAAACAAGGAAAATGTCTGAGTTTGAAAAGATGAACATTTCAGAGGTTTTCGGTGGAAATTCACTCTTTTTTTCTGTCTACAATAGTAAAAAATAATAATAATGTGATGCCTGAAATCCTCGTCTGGTCAGATTAAGCAATGAAACGAGAATCTGTGCAACATTCTATTTTTTCTTTACTCTACAATTTAGGAATCATTTGAATTTCAAAATGTCCAAAAATGCTTCAGTGAAGTTCACACATTTCTGTCTGTTACAGTTTCTCTGCGTGAACAATAGCGAAACACACAAGTCTAACCATTTTCTGAAGAAGCCTCCCCCGGCTTTGTTTTGTCGCAGTCCCTCTGTACCTGCCAGCAAGTTGTCTGTTCCTGCCGCTAACAACAAATTTATTGGCTCAGGCCATTTGCAAGAACGGAAACTGCTTTGCATTGCGAGAAATAAGTCTGGAACAAAACAATGGTTCTTCTTGTGAAATATGGCAGCAGGGTCTCACCTTTGGCTCGCTGTGCCTGCTCCCCCTGCTTATTTACGTAAGCACGACGCGTCCTGTACCCCATCAGGAAGAGGTGTTTCAGGAAAACCAATTCTGAGGTGAGATACAGAGTAAACTCTCAGCATCGACTGGGCCCCAAAAGACACCTTGTGTGATTTCAAAAAGGAGGTGAAGGAAAGGGTAAACGCGAGTGTGACCCTGCGCACTGGACTCCACAGGGAGCCTGGAATCTGCTTTGTGGAATTTGATTGCAGGCTGGCTTGTTTCCACATTGCTGGCAGGTTATGCTGACCAGCTACATAATCTGTTCATTGTATTTCTTTCTAGCATTACCGAATATCATCCAGCTGCCTTTGGTCCATATTCAACTCTAACCTGCAAAAGGTAAACAGAACAACAGGGTGCACTTACACTCTAAAAACAGTGGGAAACAAAACAATTCTGGTTATCTTGCAAGCCCAATTTTGGGACGATGCAGCACAACACTGCTGGGATAGAGAACTGGGTTGGATTCTCACCCAAACACTGGGTTCAAGTGACTAGAGTGATTTATTGCCTATTTGTTGGTAGGTATTCTTTGATTCTCTCATTCGCTAACATTTTTTGTGGGACGAGACTCCAAATTATTCAGTGTTGAAATCTGTGCAAGGCCCAATATCGGGTACCGAGAGTTCCACAGTGCTTCTCAGAACCTATTAGTGGTGTCATTTTGACCCTTTCGCTGGTCTCAATTGTAACATTGAACTCAAAAAGCATTCCATTCTAAGTAAATACTTACACATCACAATGAAACAGATTGAGCTGCTGTACTTGGACTACTACAGTCCTATGCATGTATTCACATTTATGAGCTGCTGGTCTGGGACGGAGAATAAAATTATTTAATGTGTGAGTGTTTCCTGGTTGAATCAAGATGAAATATCATCAACAACCATAAAGTGACAGCTGGCAAAGCTCTTAAAAGTTTTCAGTAAGTATGATTGAATTTTTGTAAAGTGCCTTGAGATGACTTTAGTTGTGAATTGGCATTATATAAATAAACTGAATTGAATTGATTGTGCAGTTTACTTAAAGATCACTGTAAGAAAACTGTAAGTGAACTAGCATTCTGATGACGTTCGCGGTAGATTCTAATAAGTGGTAAAACCTCCATCCATCCAGCAGTCATTGGGCGAGAGGTGAGGTACACCCTGGACAGGTCGCCATTCCACAGCAGGACAACACAGACATACAGTCATTCACACTCACACCTAAGGACAGAAGAGAGAACCACAGTTAATCTAGCAGTCATGTTTTTCAGCTGTAGAAGAAAGATATATCTTTGGCGTTTATATATCTCTATCCTCATATTGTAAATGAACTCCAACATAAAGTTAATATCCATACACAATAAAAGTAACATTTAAAAAGTAAGGTTTAAGTTCAAAAGCTCTAAACATCACAAAGTTGCTCCTGCGGCCTTTCTGACCTACTCCTGGGCCCCCTAATCTGTCCACCCCCAACATCGTCCTTCATCAGCAGAGAGATAACTGTTTGAGGCTAATGGCTCCATGTCCGCTCCCGCCGCTTCTGCAAATTTGCCCTTTCATGTTTCATGGTTGGTCCATGTAGCCTCTGACACACGAACCGACTGATTTCTGTATGTTTATCCAAGACACTGAGGGAATGTTTTGCTTTCTTCTCCCTGGGTATGAATGCGGTCAGAAATACTGACTTTGTGCATGATGATAAACCGTAGCTGAATCAAAGTAAATAAATAAAATTAAAAAGAGATCAGTTTGTCTCTTGAATAAGAGTGATTGTGTGAAGGGTAGTAAGCCCCGACAGCATTAGCACTATGGTTTAGAAGATGCAGTAATAAACTTTGGTGATGTTCCGTTGAAATTCTTACTTTAAATGAGTGAAGGTGTGTTTCAACACTCCGGAGTTGCTCTTTACACCGATCTAAATTGTCTGACAAGGCGCAGCATTATCTTGGATCTGTCTCCCTCTGGTGGCTTCCTGGAAGAATTACATAAAGCAGCCAACCTTCTTGTCGACAGAGACAAGAAGGTTGTCTCTTTGTGCTCCTTGATATTTAAAGCAGTTAAATGGAAGGATTCATATTTTATTTACCTTGAACACATGATAAAGTATATTTAAAAGAAGACACCGAGTCTATTCTAAATATGAGAAATGCTTCATGCCATCGTCATGCCAGCACTGACAGTGTCACATACGTAACTTAATCTGAAACTTCATCAATTATTGAACCTTTGAGACTCCATCACTGCTCTGTTCTGTTTCACACCATTATCAATTAATTAGCAATGACTGGCAGAATTTAACGTGCTTAAAGGGTGGCAAAGAATCACAATGTGATCATTGTCGTTAGATTATTGCACGAATGAAGCTTTGAGCTCCAGTACACTCCAGACATTCCACAGAGATTCAAGACAAGACTATCTTGATGTCAAAATAGTTAAATCAATGACGTACAATGTCTAAAATTCTTCACTGACATTAAAAAAGAAGAAACATTGTTCTTTTTGCTGATAAGCCATCCATCTGTTGTCTTTGCAGCAGGTCAGGAATGGAAACCCAGACTTCCCTCCACCCAGTGACACTTCAATTCTTCTTGGGGTTTTTCAAGAAGTTTCACTAAAGAAGGGATAAGAAGTTGCTAGTTTGGCAAATTCTGCTTTTGTCTTGGGGTCTCCTCTGAGGGAGATCTGAATGGATAACCTCCAAAAAAAAAAAAGACATGAGGAGGCATCCTGACCAGATGCCACTTCAGCTGAAAACATTCAAAAGGCATTGGCCTGAGTCTGACCTCTGACCAGGCGATGGGGCTATTTGACATGTCATGAAGGCTGTCCAGACACTCTACTGAGGAAGTAGGGCGTCCATCCAGAATCTTGTTCTTTCAGGGATTATCCACATCTCAAGACTGTAGATAATGCCGCAAGTATAAATAGCTGTAAAATTAGGTCTTTGCCTTTTGACTCGGCGCTTCTTGACCAGAACAAGGGCAACACCACCACTAACGCAGCTAAAATATCCGATCTGGGTAACTCTGAGACCTCTAACTAATTTCACCACATTTTTGTGCAAAGAATACATGCTTCTGGTTTTATTGATACCAAACACTCTGTAAAAACAGTTCCAGCACTCCATGTTCCCACAATACTCCCACAACAGGAAGGGACACAGCTTTCTTGTGGTCCTCAAAACACATGTGGACCAGACAAATAAACTCCAATATATTAAGAACTCTGCAGTATCAACTCTCTGGTTTGTTGTTCCATGACCCATAAAAAAAATCTACACTACTTGTTCAACAATTTTCCAATCACTTTAAGCCTAAGCCTAGAACAAATGTTCCCAGAGAGGCTGGGATGTTTTCCCTTTGATGGAACACATTTAGTTGTACGTGTTTTTTTAATATGTGCATTGACATAGTTGGGCAGATATGACACATGCCATCTTTTTTTCATCCAGTATTTCAATTAAAAGTTAAACTTTAGGAAAACAGTCTAAAAGACGCAACATAACATCCACAAGGGATCGTGTATTTGAAGCAGAGAGCCTAGCGCCATCAACAGTTTCAACGATCTAATGGCAGGAAGAGCCTTGGCGCACAGTCAGAGACTAGCCCTCCTCACGCAGGCCAATGCCACGCCACCTGTCATCAACAGCAGGTCTTACAAAAACAGAGGACCCTGCAGGAATCACGGGACCGGGCAGAGAAAACTCTCCACGCGGTATTTTTTTTTTTTCCAGAGACGTTGGATTCATTAAAATGAACAAATACATGCTGGGGAAGCTCGCAGTGGTTGTTGTTGTCCCGGCCCCGTCAGCCTCTGATGTGGCGCATCTCAGCTGCATCAAGTAATGTATGATTTGCAGGTCGGAACAGGAAGTCAATGGATCTTTGTTTCCAACGGATCTTAGTTTCAAAATAAAGCGCTACATTTCTGTACATTTAGTTAGTTAGTTAGTTAGTTAGTTAGTTAGTTAGTTAGTTAGTTAGTTAGTTAGTAGAACCACTATGTCCTCTTCAGAGGTCCCCAACCCCAGAGGCTTATTTTTGCTAGACAGCCGCGAGTTAAGAACTTTGAAGGTTTGAAAATTGATAGCTGGCATAAATTATAAAATGAGCTTGTGAACATGTTTGAAAAATAACATAGCAGATTTATTTTTCAATGAAAAGAAAAGGAGAATGTTCGCCATCACCAGAGCAATAGATTAAGAATTTAGATTTGCTTAAAATGCAAATGTAAAATGTAAATCTTCATGGCTCTGTTGAGTTTTTACAAATAACACATAACAATAATTTGCACCAGACAACTTTATATTTTTGTCTGAATCATTTAAATATCAAATCAGACCTTGTGATCAGTTACTCAGAGACAAGCAGACTTTTCATGGAATACCTTTAATTTTAACTTGAGCTAAAATATATTATATGCTCTCACTTGAATACCTTTTTTATTTATTTTATTTTATTTTATTTTTTTGGCCAATCTGCCCACCTCTGACACCATCACTGTCGGCACTATGGACTAGTAAACAACAAATGTAATTGTATTCCTGTTCCGTGGGTTGGTCTTTTACTTCCAAACCACGGACCGGAAGCCCTGTGTGTCGCTTATTGCCGCTGCCTCGACTGATCTGTGCGCATCTGATCGAGCTGGAATAGCAAATTGGGAACATTTGGGCCCTCTCTCCCCCGCTGCACCGTAAGCCTCCGTGTTTCCGTCTCTGCAGCGGTCGCGCTGGCGTCGCGGGGACCGGGCGAAGCGTTCCTGTTATGACAGCGACGGGATGACAGCGGTCCAGTCGGAGCCGTGTTTGTTTTGTGTGGCGAAATGAGGCAGGGGGTGGAGAGTCGCCACAGAGACGCTGGGCTCCGGCCAAACATCGCCGCATTTTAGCACCACTTCTTCTTCTTCTTCTTCTCCTCCCTTGCATGCAAGGGCTTCTGCACTGAGCTGCGTCGCTGATCGACCCGCTCGTTTTTTCTTTCTTTCTTTTTTCTTTTAAAGACATCTATCTTTGCAAGGTGCATGGTGGAAAATGCAGCTTGTTTGAGGACACCCCCCCTCCACCACCACCACCTCTCTCTCCCTCTCCTCCACATATCCATCGCTGCCATGACAGGCAGAGGTCTCCTCCGGAGCTCGGCTCGGTCGCTCGGAGAGCAGGCAGATTGACTCGGGACGGAGGGGCCTCGCATCCGCGGATGCCATTCTGTCTGTGGATCCTGTAAACACCGTCCGAGCAAATACACGGCGAACGTCGCTGGAGAACTGGGGGGGTGGGGAGAGGAAAATTAAGAAGGGGTGGGGGGGAGAGAGAAAGAGAAGGAAAACATGTCGTCTCGATCTGCATTACAGTCTGGAAACGACAGGAGCACCGGAGAACATGTAAGTGCAGCCGCTGTTTGTGCTTGTGTGCATGCAGAGGGATAGGATAGGTGGTGCATCTCCGAGCACAGATCTGCTATGTGTGGCCTTTGGCATTCTGGGCTTTTTTTTCCCTTTTTTTTTTCCATGTGCATGGGGGGAGGGTGGGATGAAGAGGAAGAGGAGGAGGGGAGCATGCATGGTGCTGTTTCTTCTCGTTCTGTACAGATCAAGGGGCCCAGGATGTGAGGCCACCGTGCTGCTCTTTGGGAAAGTGCTAACCTTGAGTGTGTGCGTGTGTGTGTGTGCAGGGAGACGAGTTGGTGGCAACCTGAGTCGATATCGCTTAGCAAATATGCGCAGAAAGCATGAAAACCAGCCGTCACATCTCTGTATATGTACCTCTGTGGAGAGATAGTAATGTCACATTATACCCCTTTCCTCTCCTCTCCTCTCTCTGTGTGTGCGTTCTCTCAAAATCGGATGGGTGGGACGAGTGCAGGAGGCCCAGATATAAACGCATAGAGGGGCTTGTTGGTACGAAGTGGAGGGGATTACTGCGTAAAATGATGTGCAGTCCGTCGCTGCGCAGCCTACAAAGCGCCCAGCCCTACAGCCAGTGGGTGTCAGACAGGCCATACATTGTACAGGGGAACAGAGGAGAAGCCTGCGGGAAAGACACAACACATCTATCTATCTATCTATCTATCTATCTATCTATCTATTGAGCATTGATCTGTCTCTTAGTGCAGATCTTCTGTATAATTAGGTCTTTGTGACAGATGAGTGAATTGAGCAGATATCACTGGTCCCATGATGGCTCAGGTGAAAAGCCTGACAGGAACTCTGCTGCTCTCCATGTGTGCCCCACACTCCACCCCCCACACCACACCACTTTGCACCCCCCCCTTCCCCCCGCCAGCTTCTCAAGCTGTGCTGGAGGTAGGGAGGTGGGAGCAGGAATAGAAGCACCATGTCTGAAGGTGGGGCACGGGGCTGTGGGCTTGTTATTGTTGTGTAACTGCAGCCTCTGGGATTGCACTGTTGGCCTGTTCGGCTACAGACCTCTAAGCTTCCATAAGCCACTCTTTCCTCCTGTTGGCCACTTTGCACCTGTTCCAGGCGTGATATTATCTTCTTGCCCCTTTTGGTTCCAGATATGAGGGTTTATGTCTGCTGACGTTGCCCATTTTCAAATAATTCAGATGTGTTTACTGAAGTGAGGTTCTGTGAGGCAGTTATTAGTAATCAGTGTTTTACCCATGGTAGATTCTCATACAGGAGTGAGTTCATCAGCTGGTCCTAACCCGTTTGTGTTAGATGGTTGTTTACTTTGTTGCCGTTTCTTCCAGTGGAAATTAGATGAACAAACGATATATCGGCATTGACATTGGTATCGGCTGACATTAGTCATTTTTTAACTTATCGGCATTGGTCCGATAACCAAAACTGGGATGATGCTAACAACCGGTACTTTTTTTTTTCTCCCATCTTTATGCCATTATGGAGGGAGATGGAAGGAGGTTGGGCAAGTGGTATTGGTTGGTCATGTGTTAATGATGCAGCACAGCATTGTGGGTAGTTTAACTGAAGCAGTGGTGAAGTCAGCTTTATGATTGTTTCAGTCATATTGTTGAAAAGGTAGCGAAACGTCTATAATAACAATCAGTCAGAGCAGAAGAAGAAAAAAAAATTACGCTTGCTCTTTTTGAAAGAACATTTGCCAGGTCTGCTCTTCTGATATCTCGGAGAGAAATCATTTCACTTTTTATTTCTTTCCCACTTGAAAGTCAGAATGTCATGGTTCCATGTCCAAAGAGACAAACCGAAACAACCTCTGATGTTAGGATTCAAATTTGGAAGGTCAGCGGTCTCTTGGTGGGTTTTATTTGTAATGGGCCAACAAAAAAAATAATGGCAGCCATCTCTGCGGGTGGAGATGCATTTAGAACACCTGAGGCTTGTTACTAACCTTAAGAAGAAGCATTCGACTGCCAGTGTTCTCATAATTCGAAAGAAACTTGCACAGGTTTGCTTTTGCACAAGTATTAACTGGAAAGTAAATCCTCCATGAACCAGGATGAGTTTTGAACGGAGAGACCTCAGAGAGGTGGCGAATCTGCAGCTGCGTATTATCTACCCTGACACCAGAACAAATATGGCTGCCGTGCAAATGGACTTAAACTACGGTTATAAGCTTTTGGTTCTTCTGATTGCGTCATTAAATCAATGACACACATCAGTAAATGTGGTAAAAGGATGAAATTGTGGAGAAATTTATTATTAGCTTGTGCTAATGGTAATAGTTAGCCTAGCCACAGAAGAGTTTCAGAATCCAATATGGCTGCCACCTGAATAGACTTAGTGTAAGCTATAGTTATAAACTGTTGGTTATTTTGCGGCACAAGCCAGTAAGAATAGTAAAAGGGGGAAACTGTGGACAAAATCATTGTTAGCTTGTGCTAATGGTAGTAGCTAGCCTAATGGTAATAGTTAGCCTAGCCACGGAGCAGTACAACAAGTGAATCTTACATGTTTTCTGTGTTGCAACCAACAGATTAGCTTTTACCAATGCAGAGCTAGTGATAACTATTTCACACCTCCGATATCCATTTAACTCCCAGCCGTCCCACATGCATCTCTGTATTAAAAACAACGTGACTCAATCTTTTTATCATCAGTGTTGCACAACTATTATTTTAGTCAACAATCAAGAAACAGAAGAATCGTTTCTGCAAACCCCAGAAAACAGCCGCGCCTCGCTCCACAGAAACGGTGTGAACAAGTAGCAGGAGCCCAGAAGTAAGACCATTCAGAGCCCAAAAAAAGACACAACATGCTCATGTGCTGGACAGCAGCTGTTTACCCAGAAACAAGGGGCATGTAGTCACATGAAGCTCAGTTCAGCTTCACTTGTTTTCGAACATCTGGAGGAATGTACCCACCAATATTTAGCTCTCCCCTATAGCGCTATACAGGCATCTGCTTAGCAAAAACAACAATTTCAGATGCTCTTATGTTTTTTTTTTTCTTTTCAGAGTGTTCAAACATCTGTAAATCAGTGCAGCTGTCTGGAAAACAGTCTTGTCTTCTTTTCTTGAACCCTGTAATTCTGCCAGCCTGCCCAGTGGGCCCTCAGCTGTTAGCTTGTCTGTGTGCACAAATGGCGTGTGTACGCACATATGCTTTGATAAGTGACTGTCCTCTAATTTCAAGAAGGGGTCTGTATTTAGCCAAGTACAGAACACGTATAACTATTGCAATGTTTTCATTTTTCTGTAAACCTTTGAATACCGATCTCAACTGAACATCTTAAAACAAAAACATTTAAGAACACAGAGTATTCTTAGAATAACGATTATCGTGGTTAGCAGGGTTAGCATGGTTAGCCTTAGCTAGCAAATGTAAGCAGAGTGTACTTTCGGTTTTACAGTTGAGGAAATGCTTACTTTCTACAACATTTTTAACACATCATCATCGGATTACGATTAGCAGCAGGACTTGATGAAAGAACCAAGGACTAGATGAGCTGGTCATGTCAGATCTGGATAAGAATATCAAAGCTTTCCTCTCATTAAAACTACTTATTTCTAAAAATTGTACGACTTTAATATTGAGACTTTATTCTACTAATATTTTGACTTTTACTCTTGTATAATTATGACTTTATTCTCAAAATGTCAATAAACAAAACTTTAAAATATTTGAGCCCTACTACTTAATTTCTGTGCTCCCTCTAATTAAATTTAGAATAATATTGAAAAGCCTGTTTATTTTAGGAACTTTGTCGCCCGATTAAACACAACATATGGAATAATTACACAAGGATGGATGTTTGAAAGCCTTTATTTCTTTTAATTAGGATATTTCTCCACTTACAGCTAATACAAACTCGACATTTGAAGTCAATGACCCAAATGTTATGAGACCAATAAAATAATATATTTTCGAAAACAGAAACATGGGTTTTGTGAAAAGTAGGTTTAATACCTGCTTATAGGTTGTTATTTCCAAAAGCTACTTTTAATCTAGACGAATATTCTAATTTATTGAGATGGACTGAAAAGTATAGTAGAAACCAGAGTTTAGAAAATGTCAGGATTTATCCTACAAATCCTCCTGGTAATTAAAGAAATAATATTGTTCTAACAAAACAGGTTTTGTTAATTGAGTTTAGTGTACATTTAAGGGTACATCCCCCCCCCCAAAAAAAAAAAAACGATTTTGGGGAAAGATTTGAAAGTGCCAGACTCCAAACGAGGCTGCTGCTGCTGGAGCGGGTCAAGCTGGTGCTGCAGCGTGTCATGCTGGTGCCGACCTTCTCTCCACTCCCTGACGCTCCCCTCTTTTCTTGCAGCATGTGCCGCTCGGTGCCAGCCGCGCAGACAAGGCCACGAGCCAGTCCAGCCGCTCTCTGGGCGCCCGGTGCAGGAACTCCATCGCCTCCTGCTCAGACGAGCAGCCGCACATCGGCAACTACCGTCTGCTCAAGACCATCGGCAAGGGAAACTTTGCCAAAGTCAAGCTGGCGCGCCACGTCCTGACATGCAGGGAGGTGAGCCATGGGGCAGCAGAGACCCCCGGGTGGCGGCAGGAAGAGGATGAGTGGGCTGAATATGTTGTTGATAGAAATGTTTCCTGGGCGAGGGAAGGCGGTAACTTCACAGTGCTGCTGGGGCTCTTCCTGTTGTCCTGTGGGCAATAATTTCAGAGAACTCAGTGTTGATTAATTACAACCATTCTGGTCAGTATGGAATAAACACATTCAAATATAACTGATACATTGTTTTTGCTTTGCTACATGTCATCTTAAAGAGTATTATATAATATCAACAACTTTACATAATGTTATAATGTTATAATGTTATTCCCTCATCATCTGGAGTGTTGCTTTGATTCTTTTATGCATGTTTGAGAAATCCTTTAATCTCCCCTGGCAACCATTCAGCTGTGCAAAACACCTGGGTGGACCCAGCTCTGCCTTTGAAACGCAGCTTTTCCTTAGAGCTACAGTTTCCACGTTTCTGTCTCACACAGCAGTCCTCTCCCCCACTCGGCTCCTTCAGACTAGCCAGCAGCAATTAGCAGGCACCTGTTGGAACTGCACTTCTTTTGAGCTTCTTATGCAAGCTACTTCTCAGTGCAGTGCTAGTGAAATTGTTGTTAAAGGGTTAATAGAGGATTAATGTTGTGATGACTTCCTGAAGGCGGAGTTTCAGAAAGAGCAGGAGTTTTTAAAGAGACATTTTCAAGGTGTTAAATTATGAAGTCAAATTTCCATTAAGTCATGTTTCATACATACTGCATTTTCATAACCATGGAAGTTAACATAGTTACTATATTGTGCTATAAAATGGTGCTATGTGCCGGGAAAACACATAATACTCCCCCTTTAATGCAAAATTAATGTAAAAAAAAAAAGAAAAGAAAATCTAAGTAATAAAATAAATACAATGACCCAAATGTTAAAATGCACAAATAATAAAAGCTTTAATGTAACAGACCGAAGAAAAAGATATTTAGTTTTAACTTGGATCCCTCTATATTCAACATTATCAATGTTTTGTAGACTGTTTACATATGTTTTTGAAGAGTAATTTCTTTAAAGACGGCTTATTTTTCCAGTCTTGTATTTTCAGTTCTGTCTTTCAAAAGACATCTACTTTTTCTCCATGACCGTTAAAGGAGCTGCCTTGAACTGTTTCAGTCGATCCCGGGTCAGCCTGTATGTTCAGGAACTGGTGATCCACCAGACCAGGCTTTGGGTTCGCATGAGTTAGCGAATCTTTTCTTTGGGGGCTAGATTTTCTTGGTTTAAATGGTGTTTTCAGGTCAAATTAGAGTCCATCGCTTTGCAGTGGGAGAGATTTGTCCCGAAGTGGAAAACACTCAAGATAGTTGCCAATCTTCTTAGGAGTGAATGTTCCTGCAAATTTACCCAGAAGTCACTCCACTTGATGCTCCAGAGAAGCTGTAAACCCCAAGAGCTTAAATTCCCACTTTTTCGTTTCTCAGTTAGTATGTTGTATGCTAAGCGGGAGCATTAGAGGAAGAGCATGAATGAGTTGTTTGGAGAGTAGAAGGCGATTGAATTTTCACTGTAAAAATAATATGGAGACATGATTTTTTTTTTTTTTTATTTTCTATTGAGATATAAACATGTTCAGATTAAGTGAACATACACAGAAACAAATTGACATGCGCGAAAAAATATATTGGCTTTATGTTTACTGTTGTACAAGAATTTGCTTGCGTTTCCTCATCAAAACGTCTTCTTCCTCGTCTCTTACAGGTCGCAATAAAAATCATTGACAAAACCCAGCTGAACCCAACCAGCCTGCAAAAGGTCAGTTTTCTTCTCTGTATTTCTGAGTTGCTCCTGTAGCGATGTGTGCCGTGTTTTCAGGAGCAAGGAAAGAAAACGCAGGCTGCCCTGTCTGATGTTGTGCTTCCGCGGTGTTTTATCCTCTAAGTTTCCATTACAAATGTGCGCAAAACTTTAGTCAATAGCTGCATTTCCATTGGCCTTAAAATCGTGCAAATTGGAATTACAAAAATAGATCTCTTAATGGAAACACAGCAATTTAAAAAAATAAAAAAACACTTTTTTTGTAAAAAGTTTTTGCGCAAACAGGAGGTGGTTTTTCAGCTGCATCGAAATTAGTGTGTTCAGCAAAACTGCGGTGGAAATGCTTTTTTTTGCCATCACATGAGTCACACGATCAACAACCAGATGTTGCTTCTGGCACAAAAGATGAAGACTTCAGAGTTGTTTTTTGGGATTTGATATATTGATTCTAATTTCATTATAACTCTGAGTTCCTCAGTTCCCTTTTTGATTAGACCAGTCTCGTTTGTGTTTTAATTTAGTTCAGTCCTTTCTTAGAGATTCCACTTTATTATAGTTAATTATTTCTTATTTGTTAGTTTAATTATGTTTCTTATGTCTAGTTACTCTTTAATGTTAGATTTATTTCCTCTCCCTCGCACCCTGTGTGTCTCTCTCTTCCATCACACCTGCAACCCGTCAGCTTATCAGTCTAGGTCCTTTGTTTCAGCATTCGTTCTCCCAGTACTTACACACCTCACCTCCTCTCACTCTTGGCTGGTTCCTCCCGTTATTTTCCTGTTTCTTCTCCACCAACACCCTTGTGTAGTTTTCCGTGGATTTCTGTTTTTGTTCAGCTCTGGCTCTCTGCATTCCCATGTTTTTTTTTTTCTTGTTAGTTTGTTTTATTTTATTTTTTTGTTTTTAACTTTTAATTAAAGAAAAGATTTTTCATCCGATTCACCCAGACTCCAGCTTGGACTTTGGTCCCCGATGGCTTGTTTTTTTAGTTACTCACTTCATGAACAAACTTATTCGCATGCGATTTCAATTGCATTCCACATTTAGTGGAAATGTCGCGATTGCAAAATTCTCTTTTTGACTTTAGTGGAAAAGCAACAAAATTTGGAACGCATTCGTAACGGAGCTACTATTCCACAATTTTACAACTGTCGTGCTTTCATTAAATGAGAAACTCAGTCAAAATCACGTGTGGATACGTTTGTTCACGTGTTGTCATTAAGAAAGACGCCGCGGCAAGATGCTCCTACTGCTTTCTGTCGTCTTTGTGTGGTAACATCCGGTTATTGATCACCGATGTGAATTTTTTTTGTGCCATTTAAGCTTTGTGAAATAAACCATCGTAGCTCCTAAATGTTTTTAATCAAAAAATCAGTTGGTTTTTTTTTTGTTTTTTGTTTTTCAAAATTGTTATGTGTCCACGTAGCAAATTTATTTTCAAAATGTCAAATTGCACAATTACACTGGTCAACGGAAACGCAACCCGTGACCGGAGAGGGCTGTGAGAGGTTCAGGCTCCTCCTCCACCGTCTCCCCCTGCAGAAAGCAGCAGGAAGGGAGAGCAGCTGATGCTGATGCAGAGGGGGATCATGGGATGTGATGCTGTGTGGCAGGTGCTAGGGCTTGGACGGGAGCAAGAGGAGACCTCTGCTCCACATATCATCTCTCGTCTCTCTCTTGGCTAATCGCTGTCCTGAGAGAGGGGGGGTGGGGCTGACTCATCCCAGAGGCCGCGGTCACCCGGCTCACGCTCCCCTCTGTTTGTGTGCATGTCTTCCTACCACGTCTTCCTCAGACACGCGCGTTTGCAGGTAACGGCAAAGGACGTGTTGTAGAGGTGTTCGTGTCGGGATCTGTCACCGTTTT
This sequence comes from Poecilia latipinna, assembly GCF_001443285.1. NCBI lineage: Eukaryota > Metazoa > Chordata > Actinopteri > Cyprinodontiformes > Poeciliidae > Poecilia > Poecilia latipinna. Next base: position 263,709 of record NW_015112894.1, read on the forward strand.
CGTGGAAAGGGGAGAAGTGTCGCGACAGGAATGGGGTGACTCAAGCTCCACCGTTGCAGCCTGACTCACGGAGATGTCGAGCAGGAGAACCTGTGCTGGACGTCCAGGCACACGGAGACCAGTAGACGGGGTTCCTTAAGTCTGGAAGGGGCTGGGATGAAACAAAATGAGAGCATGAAAAAAAATCTGTGTAGTTCCAGACTTTATTCCCCATTCTGTTTACTCAAAGTTGTGTCCTTCCTTCTAAGTGTTGTTTTTTTTTTCTTCTGTACTTTCTCCTTATTTGTGTCTTTCCTCATATTCTCATACTATTCCTTCATTTCTTTACTTTGCCCATCTTTCTTTTCTTCTTCCTCTTTTCTTTAATACTGTCTATCTGTGTCGTGTCCTTCCTGCCTTAAAAGTGTTGTACTTTCACTTGAAGATGTGTAAGAATCCTAAGATATTTACTTCCTATATCCCAGATATCTCAGCATCACCTCACGCAGCTGCATGTAACACAATTGGGTGAAAGTTGAAGGGGATATGTAAGCGACTAAGAATGCAGACATCCTGCAGAGCTGATTGTGTTCTTGTATGGCCGTCACCAACATTTAGCCATAAGGGGCTCCGAGGATTTCTGTCTTTTTCACCTCCTTTCTGTGAAGAAGAATCTTGTGAACTAAAAGATTTCCACTTTTAAACATTTTCATGGCTGCTTACAGACCCTCTTAAAATTGCAGGTTTTTGAGACTTTAAAGTTTGAGATTATAATTAATCGTTTTTCACCTTTAACATTTCAAAATGTTGGAAGCAGCTTAAAGTTTCTGTTTATTGTTCTTGAAAAGTAAGAAGGAGTTCTGTGGATTTTTGGCATTCAGGCCAATGCTGAATAGATGTTAACAAAAGCAAAGCAGGGCGTAGTTTTAGTGATCGAGAGATTTTCAAGAATTGCATCTTTAGTGGAAAAATGAAAACTAAGTCTGGGATGTTGTCGCATACATTTTGTTTAATTAATTGCATGTAATTAATCACAGCCTTTTTTTTTTTTTTTTTTTTTTTTTTTTTACATACAAAAGTGTCCAAGCGGAACTTTTGTATTTGTGCGTTTCTGCTATGCCCATAACTCTAACGCACAAGCGACATCAGCAAACAACGAAGCCGCTTCTCTTGGTCCACTGGGATTAATTTATGCTTCAAAAACCGATCTGATTGGACGCTGCTGTTGTGTTCAAGTTGGGCTAAAAGCAGTTAACCTATCAGTGAAGCTACTCGAGTCTAAAATAGCATGTCGGTGTCAAACATGCTGGAGCAGCAAAGTCTTGTATCCTGAGAGATTTTGCTGAATAACTCAAAAATCTGGGAGAAATTAAATATATGTAGGAAACTGGTGGTATAAATCAAAATGGTAAAAAGCACAGCCAGAGAGTGGAATGTATTTGACCCACAGTCTCTACTAAGAGACGTCCTCATTCGACCATTTTAATATCTAAACACTGCACAACACATCACAATTTTAACATGATGGCAATATCACTATATTCAATAATAATATTGCAAATAACTGATTGAACAGCAATCAATTTGTGCTTTTTTTGTGGCAGTAATTTATTTATTGATGGTTACAGCAAATGTTTAAGAGGGCTGTGAAAGATTTAAAGAAACACAACTTGGATGTTTTATTGCAAAAGCATCAGATGTAGTCGATGCAACTTTTTCACAGAAACAGTGTTAAGATGGAAGAAAATGTATCGTTTTCAGCGACTTGCCATCTGTTGTTAGTGCTTGCTTTGAAGCCAAAGTAAAAAGACACTAACACTGGTTATTTTTTGTGTCACAAGTCATTTCTGTACCGGAACATTACATGTTTTCTAATCTCGTATTTGTAACGTAAAGTGAATACTTAAATTGGTCTAAAATGTCAACTTTGAAACAATTTTGTGTTTTAAAGAAGTAAAATCTAATTTATAGGAAATGCGCAGAAGATGGATTGAAAATACCCACTTTATGTTCTAACGTAAAATGATGCATGTGAAGAGTAAAGAGTCTGGATTACAAAACAACAAAAAGCTCTTGTATTTACTGCATGCGCTAAACCCTGGATAATACTCTAACTGCACAAGGTCACTGGTATCACAGAGGCTATGAGGAGGAAAAGATTAGTTTTGATCAAATAAATAAATAAATAAAAAAAGTCAAAGGCAAAACAAATCTAATCTTTAGCTTTTAGGCTTGACCAAATCCATGTAATATTTTTTACAATTCTCCAGCTAATAAAGCAGAGCTTCATCTTCATGTACGGTGGCTCTGATAATTCCAATTTGACAGAAACAAACAAAAAGAGAAATCTATTTTATGATGGGAGAAAAACATGTACACAGCTTTAAACTTCTTTTAACCAAATTTCATAGTCAGTCTTCTTCAGCTGGAATCTGTCAGAATTTCATGTTGAATATTAACAGATTAACATTCACATGAACTGATTTCCTGTTGAGTTTATTGCTACACTGTCATTGGGTTAGTTTTTCAGCTGTGTTTCTACAGACCATATTATTATTATTATTAATAATAATAATAATAATAATGGACTTCTTTAACATGTATTTAGGCTGGGGAATATTCTGTGGGCCTAAGACATGAATGAGCCCACATTAACATAATCTGGGTGCTAATATATGTAGAGAGGAGAAAGAAAGAGGGATGGCTGTCTGATACGTAGAACAATGAAGAAAGAAGTGAAATTGCAAATGGAGAAAATGTCATCTTATCGTCCATAAGGCAGCTTTTAAATCTCGTGAGATTTCCGCGTTGTTCTATTAAAACTCTGAAATCAAATCAAACCATTTCTTTTTATTACTATTATTTCGTGTTTTTAAGTCAAAACACATCGGCGCAACGACTCCCTTTTTAATGCAGTTTGTCACCATCTGTTTGATTTGAACTCCAGCCAGGATTTGCAGGAGGGGCCTCGTCGCCACAGAGCTTTGCACATCCGCTGCCATTACGGGGCTGCTATTTAATCAGCAGCAACGAGGGTCAGACTTCTCGCTGGAGGAGCTGTTAAAGCTGTGATTCCTTTTGACGGATCCGATCCCGTCCGCCCGCCCGCCGCTTCTGAGCAGGGGGAGCCGACGGCATGGGTTTCAAGTACTACGTATCCCAAGATTCCTCTCCAGCGCAGCTGGGGAAGAGCTTAATACCTGGGTTGCTATGGCAACAGTGACATCAGGCTAGCGAAGGCTGCTAGAAGAACTGAATGGAGGAGGGTGGGGGGAAACACAGAGAAATGACGGGGAGTAGAATGGCTTATCAGGCATCATTTTCCTCCCTTTTCCCTCCTTGTTATCGCGGATTAGAGCTGTCTGTTTTCAGCCGTGCTCTTTGGTCCAGCAAACATGCAGCTATTTACATAAAATCAGGGGGAGCTGCCTCGGTTTTAATCCCCCCGCGCCGCCCGTCGCCTCACGGCAGACCTCCAACACGGAGTAGAAACCGGGCGGGTTCTTGGCTGCACATTCACTTGCACATTTGTGCGTGGGCATCATGTTGTTGTTGCCATGTTTAAACGACGAGGAGGACTTCGCAAATCCTAAATGTGATGCGGTTATTTTAGGTGTCGAGTTGTCTGTGTGAGCTGGTCATCCTGAGACTTCGACTGCTCACATGTCTGCGCAACGGAACCGTTGGTGGGATTCGTCTTGTTTCATCCACTTCCTGTCTGGTTAAAAAGAGATTAAAGACCGACTAGTTTGTTGAAACGCAGACAAAATGACTGTGGAGCTCGCAGTTTTAACTGTTTATATAATTTGGTATTTGCATTAGCCCTGTTAGCATGGCTAAAACAGCGGTGTCTGTGCCGCCAATATTTCCAAACCCAACATGTTCCATGAAGCAAAGAGATCAGTTTTACTACACTTAGTTTAGTTTCATTGTCATCTGCTGAAAGCCGTGCTTTCTCTCACTTTTATTTTTTTGCAGCCCCATAACTACTTTTTAACATCTCACTAGCTGCGTTTCCCTATTTGAGCAAATTGGAATTACAAAAATAAATTTGCGTAATGGAAGGTTTTTACGCTAGGATGAGGTGGTTCTTCTTCTGCATTGAAATTAGTGTATTTCACAAAACTACATAAAAAAAAACCACACATTTTTTCGCATCACATAAGTCATGTAAATAACGACCGGATGTTACTCCTTCTGGAAACGACGAAAAAGACAACAGGAAGTTGTACATGGATGAGATGTCTTGACATATTATTTAAATATTGCATGCACTTAGTTCTTATTTAATGGAATCACTGTATTAGCAATTTGTTTTTGTTTTGTTCTGTTGATAGTGGAATATCAACAAAGTTTTGCACTTATTTGTAATGGAAAGGCAGCTAATGGTACTGAAAATAGCTAATTTTGACTCTTCACTCAGTAACAGCTTCTACACCTGGTGTTGTTTTCAGCACAACCCGATAGTGCTTTGTGCAATGTTAACTCAAAGGCTCTTCCCAGATCAAATTGCCATTTCCACATTTGCTGCCTTATAGTCTTTGACTGTTTTATAGAAGATCTCTGCAGAGGGAGAAATTAGTGCCGGCAAAATGCAAAACCTCTCATTTATTTACATGAATTAACCCATAAATATAGCGGTAAAAACTTTTGTCCCTCTCTTTCTCAAACGTGGGATTGGTTTACAATCTAATAAGTAAATCACAAACAGTTTCGTAAACGTTCAGACACCATCACATGGTAGTCGCGTTCCATTGTAATGTAGAAGAGTTCAGGCTGGTCACCTGTGGAATCGAACATGATGTCCATCTGCAGCTCTACCCTTTTATACAAAATTGTAAAAAAAAAAAAAAAGATCTTTGACATGGCCAATGAAGGTGAGAGTCACAATGTACTGATCACTACCCGATTTCTCAAAGCTGCTGTCGTTATCAAAACTAGTAAGGGGTCCTATGTAGTTTGTCTTAAAGACACATGTGTGAGTAAGAGGTGACATGAATGTTATAAACTGAAGCTGGTTTTTACTCGTCTTTTTTTATGAACATGTGTGTTTTATGCGCGGGGCGGCATTCACTCTCGTCAAAGTCGACTTCACTTTGAGAATTGCTCTCCTTGGATCTAACTTCCATGTGAAGTGCCTTGAGATGACTTTTGTTGTGAACTGGAATTTTATGTATATCAATTAGAATTATTTAGGTTATTGCTGTATAATTAAACACCAAATGCCGCTCTAGACAAATTAGGTCCCAGAGTTTTGAAGTGAAGCACCTTTGCGTCTGGTGGATTATAAACTGTACTAATAGATGTATGTTGAGCCTTTGGAGCCATTCAGCTTCACATCCTTACCTCATTCATCATCATAATCGTTTATTCCTCGTTTTGTCTTTCAGCTTTTTCGGGAGGTACGAATAATGAAAGGCTTAAATCACCCTAACATAGGTAAGACAACTTCCTCCCATCCATCTTATTGGTTTAATATGTGCAGCTGCTTTGTATGTGTGTGACCAGATAGCATTGTTAACATTGTGTTAAATTGTATTTTTTTGCTCTATAGTGAAGCTGTTTGAGGTGATAGAGACGGAGAAGACCCTTTACCTTGTTATGGAGTATGCCAGTGGAGGTGGGTAGTTTGGCCTGGGTGGTATTTCTACGGTTCTGACATGTGATATCTGGTCTTCACCCAGTCCTAACGTCATTTAAATCTTATCACACCACAGATTATCCCAGGTTCTTGTTTATTTTTTAAAAAGATTAAGCTAAATTAGGTTTTTTAAAGGTTTTGTGAAAAGCTAGATGTGCCCCAAAAACCATAATACATAAAATCTTATAGTTTCAAGATGGTGTTTTGTGCTTTTTTTTCGTATTAGGTGGTCAGATGTTAGAACTCTATTGATCTGAACTAAAATCCATTTAGTTAAAGGATCTTTTAGGTCTTTATGTTTTCCATGTGTTGCAGCGTGCCTCCTTGAGGACAATAAAGCTGGTGGAAGCTGCTGTTTATTAAATATTAATCAAAAAATTAAAGTTAATGAATTCCATTCTGTTTATCCGCCATATTTAATCACGCCGTTAAATGACTGGACTCCTTCCGGCTGTGTCTGCTAACCCGGATGCTCTACCTCTCAGGTGAAGTGTTTGACTACCTCGTGTCACATGGGAGGATGAAGGAGGTCGAAGCCAGAGCCAAATTCCGACAGGTAGGAAAGGTCGTCTTTACCCGGGTTGTAATGGTTGTGTTTTTTTTTTGTTTTTTTAAATTTTGTTTTATTTTATTGTGACTTTTTGTTTGTTTAATTCAGTTCATTTTGATTCGTCTTTAGAGTACGTTTGCTACGTTTCAAGAGTTATTAAGAGCTAAATATTGTTTAGTTTTGTTTTTTTATTAGTTATAGTTTTAGTTTTTTCATGCATCATTTTTAGGTGCAGAATTCAAAAAGGTCAAACTATTGTATTGTGATTATGTATATATATATCGTTTGGATAATGAATAATCAACTGAAAAAAAGTATTGTACAACCAACTGTCTCTGGTGTTTTATCCCAACTTTTGCTGTTGTCATTTTGCAGACTTGTAGATAAGTATGGAGTGCTGTGATTTAAAAAAAACTTAATTCCATATCAGTTCAAAAGGCTAATGAATAGATTTATCAACACGAAAACAAACAATATTACGTCTTTAATTTCAGTATGTTTCAATTAGTTTTAGTTCCGTATAGTTACAGCTTTCCCCCATTGATTACTGCTTTTACTTATTCTAGTTAACAAAAATGTTTTCTCCATTTCATTTTCCATTATTTTGTTTGTTTTAATTGACTTCAATAACCTCGGCCCTTACAGCACAGCTGCCTTCAACTCTTACTGCTCTGTATTTCAGCTCCATCGGTTTTTTTGTTTTTGTTTTCTCTCCCCACAGATTGTCTCTGCCGTCCACTACTGCCACACCAAGAACATCGTCCACAGAGATTTGAAGGTGAGGAAGAGCAAATGAATTGGAATTAATAATAGTCCTGGAGAAGAACTCCAAGAGTCGAACGATTTCGTTTCCTCTCAGAATTTGGAAGTCAAGCATGTGGGAGTGATCTCGATCTGTGTCTCTAAAAGCAGTGCTTTAGCATCCTAATTGCAGTGCTGAGTAAAGAGGTCGGAGCCAGAGCCTAAACACGCTTTGACATACATGTAGCATGAGTCATGTCCGGGATGCAGTCCTCCCCCCCTCCAACCCACCAATCTGTCCAGTGTGTGTTTCCTCTCTCTGTCCTTTTATTTTCTTCATCTCTACTCATTTATTCTTCTGTCCTCTTGTTTCCCATTCCCCTCTTCGTGCCCCTGACCCACTAGTTCTCGACACTGATCCATCTTTTCTCCCTGTGTGTGTTGCTGCTGTGTGCATAACGTGTCCCTTTTCTGCTCCTGTCCAACTGTTCCACTCGCTCCGAATTACCTCAGGCGGAGAACCTTCTGCTGGACGCCGACGCCAACATCAAGATCGCTGATTTCGGCTTCAGCAACGAGTTCACGCTGGGGAACAAGCTGGACACGTTCTGTGGCTCCCCGCCCTACGCCGCACCTGAGCTCTTCCAGGGAAAGAAGTACGACGGGCCTGAGGTGGACGTCTGGAGCCTGGGAGTCATCCTTTACACACTGGTCAGCGGCTCTCTGCCGTTCGACGGCCAGAATCTAAAGGTACGTTTTCCCCCCAGGGGGATCGGAAGTATGAGCAGTGTTTACTTTCGTGGTTGTCAAACGCTGTAAGAATGCACACGTTCTTCAACCAAGAAAAAAAAATAAAAGAAGAAGTCGAGCTGTGATAAAAAATCTGTTGGAGGTGGATACAAACAGGATGGATAAATGTTTTCAATAAATGCAGAAACATTTAATAGGAAACGCATCCACAAAATACAAAATCTATGAGGAGACCTGACAGGAATCTCACCAGTCATGTTTTTATCCGTTTTATTTTTTTTCTCATGCGCATTTTGAAATATCGTATTAGAAATGGTTGATGGAAATGTTTCAAAATAATTTTGTTGACTAGCTTAAGTGGCTTTAGATTTTTTCACAACAACAAAAAAAAAAGTAATGCGCTAAAGGGGAGATGGAAACACATTTGCTGAATATGTTCTAATGTAGAGAACGTTCCCAGTCCAAACTGGGAACTATCAGGAGTGACTGGCAGGAATCACTCTTGTCTTGGCTGGGATGGAAGGGTTTGAATACTCCCTCCCTCTGGACAATCTGTGCTTTTCAGAGGCACAAAACTGTGGAAAATTTCTAAGCCCAAATCTCCAGCTTCGAGCGGAGCACTCTTTCCATTTTTCTTAGATGTGTTACCCAGTGATCGTCTTTAGTTCAAATTTAAAATACCCAGTCTGCTCACACCTCAGTGGGTTAATACTGTTCTGAGTAGAGACTCACTAAAATATAGAAATTTATAAAACTTCCATTCTACATGCACATAAAAAGCATATTTTCAATAGGATCAGCTTTAATTGAGCCAGAATGTATTCCATTCCTGACTACCAACTCAACTGGTGGAGGAAATGTACGTATCTTAACTACAAATGGTTCACTCAATTAACAAAATCAGCAAAGATTTATTTTTAGTCAATATTTCCATCGCTTGTTTGTTCTGTAAACCAGTTGCTATAGTAACATGACAACCGAACGCAGCATCTTGGGGTTTTTCTGAAGAGTTCTGCAGTTATCGGTAGTCATTGCCATAAATCTCTTAAGTCAGAAATATTCCATAACAAGGCCAAAAGTTAAGTGTTAAACATGTGACGCCTGTGGCCTGTAGGAGCTGAGAGAGCGCGTGTTGAGGGGAAAGTATCGCGTGCCCTTTTACATGTCAACCGACTGCGAGGGCATCCTTCGCCGATTTCTGGTGCTGAACCCCGCCAAGCGCTGCACGCTCGAGGTAAGAGGAGCGACTCGCATGCAAGGGCAGCGGCGGTAGAAATGCTCTCCAGACTGAAGTGTGTCGATGCCTCTGTCCACGCAGCAAGTCATGAAGGACAAATGGATAAACACAGGGTACGAGGGGGACGACCTGAAGCCCCACATAGAGCCCGTGGAGGACTACAGCGACCCGACTCGCATAGGTCAGCCGGCTCGGTTTGTCTCCACCGCCTGATTGTCGTCACGGTGATCTCCTGTCTGATCTGTTGGCTTTGCTTACTTGTGTGTGTGTGGCTCAGAGGTGATGGTCGGGATGGGCTTCACCCCTGAAGAAATCAAAGACGCTCTCCTGAACCAGAAGTACAACGAGGTCACCGCCACCTACCTGCTGCTGGGTCGGAAAGGCGACGTGAGTCGGCTGTTTGCTTCCTGCCTCTTTTTACTGGTCACACTGCAGAACTTACCCGGAAGGACTTGCTACAAAATGTAGCTTCTTCACTCTGCTTCCTCTCATTTCGTTTTATATCCATCAGTGTTGCTAAAACAAGCTAACAGTGAAACTTCTTCCTGTGAGAACGACTTCCACACCAAAGAGTGTTGTTGGCAGCACAATCTGGCAGCATGCACCTTTTTGCATTCACTCATCTGAAAAAAAGATTGACTTTATTTAGTTTGGTTTTCCAGCAGTCAGTCGCCAGTCAAATTTTTTTTTGAGGATTTTTATTTTTCATGAAATTGCTTCAGAAAGGGCCTTTTGGGTCAGAGACTGGCCATTCTGAAAACTGGTTTCGTAGGCCATCTTAAATTTCTAATCTGACCAAATACCAAATATTTTCTAAAAAACCAGCACTGTTTATTGATTTCTTTATTTTGCTGATATCTGTTTTAAAAACATGACTGTTCGTAATTTGTTTTCTTTACTATTAACATTTTAGTTTGTTTTTATTGTACCTGTAATCAAAACACATTAGAAGAAAAAAAGAAAGTGCAGCTCAGCTTGCCGGGTTGTTAAATCAAGCATTGATTTTATTTTAACTACACTGTATAATTAAGTGGAGAATTCCTTCTGTGAACGCATTAATTATTCATCTGCAGCAGAAGCGGCACCCTGTTGTGTGTATGTGAAAGAGGGGAGTCACTGCACTAAATGAAGGTCTACAAAAAGATTCTATTATTGCATTAAAGCCGCAACAGAATGAGAATGGGAGGGATGTTTTTAAACTATTTTTATCATATTTTGCTGTAGAATCGCTGTGGGTGCTTTCTGGAGCCGACTTTGGCTCAATGTTTTCTCACCAGCTGCAAACAGTTTTAAATCTAAGTGTATTCAGCAACATCCAGAGGTTTGAATTCCCAACTTGACTGTAGTCCATTTCCATCCACCTGCCTTTCTGTTTCCTTCTGTGGCTTCTGGTAAAAACAAAAGCCCCTTATTCTGCGCTTTGCTTCGTCCAGAGGCTTTGGACCGTCGGGTTCTGAGGAACGACTGCTCGTTTTAGGAACGTTGAAGTTTTAAATGATGATTTTAACCAATCGATAACAGTTGGCCGTGACGTATGTAATGCACCACGAGGGAAGCTACTTGTCTTCTTTTTGTCCTGTTTTTATTTATAGTCTAAAAACTGCGTTAGTGACGTATTAATGATGTGTGGACCGATGTAAGAACAGTGGTGCAGCTAGTTGTGGATCCTAAACAGACTAACGAACTAACTGTTGTTCCTTCTGTCTGGATGTTTGTCTACTGGGCGCCACAGGAAAGCAGTGATGCTCGCAGTGCTAGTACACTGTCTCTGGCCAGGGTCCGACCCAGCCCCATCACCAACGGGACGAACAAGCACTCATCGGCCACTGGCTCCTCTTCCTCCTCCACCTCTTCCTCCCAAAGCAAGTCGCAGCGCAGTGCCTCCACCTACCACCGACAACGGCGACACAGCGACTTCTGTGAGTCTCTTCTCTGCTGTAGTTTCATCCTGAGGCTTAAACTTGCCACGATTTCATATTCTAACCAGTCGCTTTCAACAGCAGCAGCCATTGGTGTAGGGGGGGTAATAATTTCTAACAGGGTCTGTGTTGCTAATTCAATCTTCAGCAAACCACGAGCACACTTGCAAAACATTCACATTATTCGGGATCATCACCGTGCCCACAGAATATTCCTTATGCGAGTCTCTGTGTGTCTCTGCTCTGCTGTCCTCCACAACAAAGGCGGGCCTTCCATGCCCGTCATGCACCCCAAGCGGAGCCCGACCAGCACCGGGGACAGGGAGCTGCGGGAGGGCCGGATGCCTTCGCGTAAAGCCAGCTGCAGCGTAATGGGGAGCCACAGCCTTCCTCCCTCCAGCCCGATGGTCAGCAGTGCCAACAACCCCAATAAGTCTGAAATCCCAGACCGCCGCAAAGACATGACTGCCACCACGGTCAGTGAGCCGATCGTCAACGCAAGGAGAGGGCAGACACTGCTTTGGTTGGTTAGACATGCTGTCCTCCACTTTCTGCACCAATCTGGAAATCGGTGTATCTGTGTGTGTGTGTGTGTGTGTGTGTGTGTGTGTGTGTGTGTGTGTGTGTGTGTGTGTGTGCGCGTGCGTGTGTGTGATACACTGGACGGACCATGTTCCTAACTCATAGCTTTCCAGTATTTTATTTCATGAAAACACTGCAATTGCAAAATTGCGCTTTTTCAACATTAGCAGAATATTGACAAAGTTTTGTGCACACTTTTAACAGAAAGGCAGCCAATGAGACCGGTCATTCATGTAAAGAGTATTGGTGCAACAGCAGACATATCATGGTCTAAGCCAATCAGAGACAGTAAAGGATGGGTGGAAAAAGCCTGAACCTCACAGGTCATGCAAACTATGGATGTTGCAGATGTGGGTGCTGAAGTCTTTGTGCGTTTTTTTTATGTAGTATGTGTGCACAGAAGTTGTACGTGGTTAATTTGTGGGAGGAGCCACAGAGGGGTCATGGCTGCAGGTCATTGTTGTTGTCTCTTGTGCAAACCGGTTCTCTTCCCAACAGCTGAAGATTGGATCATGGCCGTAGCTTTGGGATTTTGTAGTAGCTGTACAGCTTTTAGCATCTGAGGAATCCTAACGTCAGCCTCTCGAACTGTTCATCTCTGCGTAGAATAACATCCCGGGAAGCACCATGACACGCCGGAATACATACGTGTGCACAGACCGCTCAGGTGCTGACAGGCACTCCCTTCTGCAGAACGGCAAAGAAAACAGGTAAGGCCGGAGCCGGCGCCATCTGCTCAAACTGTAACAAAAAAACCCTGGAAAGTTAGAAATATATGTTGACTATAACGGATACGCTTAACATCTGTTTTTGTCACATTTCCTGATTAAATGAATGAATGAAATGTCAACCACAACTGCAACAAAACCTATCTTTTAGACAGATTTTATTACAGACTCCCAGTCCAGTTTACATAAAAGAATAATCAATAATAATAAAAAGAAAGATTAAGAGCCCATGAAAATACGTAAATACCGTAAGCTTTAAGGATGCAGTCATACCAGTGTTTCCAAAATACAGATGGTTATCTTACTGCACTGTGTTTAACCTTAGTTAGCATTATGATACAGGCCTTGTACACACACACAGCAGAGTCTTTTTAAAAACGAATACCTCTGCCTCATCTTTTAACAAATAGCACTGTACACATGGGGTCGGTTTCAGATTTTTTTTTATCCACTTGATCCCGCTCTGTGATGCACAGGATCCTAAATCTCCACTTCCCCTTCTACACACAAACATAAATACAGGGTTTTTATAAATAATCGTTTTTAGTGATGCTAAGCTTGTTTTTGTGTGGATGTATGGCCAAAATGAAATAAAAATATGTTTGTTTTCCCAGCTGTTTGGCTGCGTGTGGACCAAACCTCAATATCCAGTGTGGAATAGAGAAATATGAAAATAAGATGGACTCTGCCACACCAATCCCTGGGTGATGTGACACAGTTTCTTCTTCTTCTTCTTCCCTTCAGCTCTCTGGGCCACCGCATGCCCACAGCGTCCCCCTCCACGCTCAGCATGGCCGGAGCCGGCGCAGCTTCCTCCTCTTCCTCATCGGACAGATGCCGCCTGACACGAGGATCCACAATCCGCAGCACCTTCCACGGGGGTCAGCTGAGGGACCGCGGTCCACCGGTCTACTCCGCCCCGCCCACATCGCCCACCCTGTCCCACCACGATGCCAGCCCGCTGCCCCATGCACGCACCAGAGCGACCTCCAACCTCTTCACCAAGCTGACCTCCAAACTCACTCGCAGGTGAATATGTACTGCGTAACACGTAGCTCAGAGGGGAAACTTCTGCTCCTCTGAATACTAATGGGAAGAGTTTGCGATATGAGGTGAGATGGAGCCAAAGCCATCGTCTTCTTTTACATCCTTACTAGCTGACTTTGAGCTTCTTCATGAAACAGTTTCTGCAGCTTGACAGAAAAGCAAATCGACCAGCAGAGCTTGTCTAACAATGGGTTCTCTTCACACCTCCTCACCAGCTCGGTTCTGCGGCTGCGTTTCTCTTACATGAGAGAGAGGCAGCCGAATACGTTTTAGCAACAGTATCCTTACTAGCAACAGTATCTGTACTGTTGCTAGTAAGGATGCTGTTCCTCGAAGAGCTTTACATTTTTCACTAAAGCCTGTAATTAGCAGCAGGCGAACTAAAGAGCAGGGCATTCTGGGTAAATACCACCAAACGAATGCACGAGTTTGGCGCTAGCAGGAGAAATGGCTTGTGGTCTTTAGTCAAGAACAAAAGAGAAATCCTACAACTGCTAAAATTTGACGGCACTTTATTTTTGTTTACATTTCGTGAAGATGAAAGCTGTGCTCTGTGTCTTCTTCAGAGGTTTTTGCGTTCAGTAGTTCTTGGTACAGCGCCACCACAGGCGAAGGGGGGGAGCAGCTCTTTCAAACGGGTTTGGTTTGTTTGACAGTGCAGTGTGAAAGCGAACCACACCGGCTTACAAATGTAACAAACGTTGCAGTTTTGGTTCCCAGTCCATTGGAATCAGGTGGGAAAACACCCGAATAAAATTCCAGTAAAAGACATGAACATTTGTGGCATTCGAGGGATTTTTCTACTTTATACAGCACTACACTTTGCTGTTGCAGGTAGATTAAAATCTGGACCGGGGGAATAAAAATGTTGGATATTATCTTACAGCATTGACTTCCTGAAACCTTTCCTTTCAGCTTGAGCGCAGTCTGAGTATGGCTTCATGTTTATCCAAACATTTGATCCATTTTGGCCTTTTGGCAAGCCCTCCTGTGGCCGTGGATTATCCAGCGCTCCCCTCTCCCTCCTGGTCGTCATAATCACACATGTCTAATCTTATCAAACCTCAGCTTTGCCCCTGCCAATCAGCTCCTGTGCTGCGCTCTTTTTCGCCACTTGCTCGCCTGTGACTCAGATACACTCTCTTCTATGCCCCTCCCCCCATCCGCCTGCTCTTAACCCTCTTTTTTTTCTCCATCTTTATCTTCTTCTGCTTCCTCCCTCCCACCCCGTTATGGCATCAGGGTCAACCTTGACCCATCCAAGCGCCAGGGCTCAAACAAATCAGTCTCGGGTTGTACTCTTCCACAAGGATCAAAAACAGTTAGTAAGTTCCCATGTCTCTCGCCTCTTTCTTGTCTGCCTGTGCTGCCCCCGTCCGTTTAGCTCCTCTCACTGGAGTTTACGCAGTTCTTTCCGCCGGCGCCTGACTTCACGTGCTGCTTGTTGTGTGCATGGCTTGTGAATATTTTCTTCTTTCTGTCTCTAGGTGCCCGTTTGATTTTTTTTTTTCTTTTAGCATGAGTACAGACATTGATTATTTTTACTTTCGTGGTCCAACTGGTTCTAGAATATCATCTCATGCATCAGCCGTAGTGTTGTTGTGTTATGATTTCATTTTGTGGAACAAAATGATCAATATGTGTACGTTGCACAGAGGTAGCATAAATCGCTGAGTTTGTATCTGCATGCTGTATGAAGTGTGACTTCCACGGTGAAGATACATGTTTCTGTAGGACAAGGATAGCTGGTCTTTACATCACTCGCTTGTTTTGAAGCTCATTTGGTTTCACTGTACAGTATCCACTGCTGAATGCCATCTCATCTGACAACCGAGGATTATTTAAAAGGCTTATTGTTCTCTGGTGGATTTAGTTCTTAACTCTGTCTGTCTGCCCTTCAGGGTCGCAAATGAATCTGAGGGAATCAGGAGATTTGCGGTCACAAGGTGAGCTCAGTCTGCTTTGAGACAGGATACTTGGAACAAAAATTACACACGTTTGTGGTTGCTTCATTATGTCTTTGTTCTACTTTTTAAAAATGTGGGTTTTGTTGTTCCTTGTACTAAAAATGCATCTGTGGTTTTAGCATTTCTTGTTGTAAAGCACGGTTACATCAAAGACGATATCGTCGTCCACGCACAAACTTCCTCACTTGTTTGTGCAAAATTTAGTCACATTAATCCTAATGCTTGAACTGTCCTCCCCTAGTTGCCATCTACCTGGGTATCAAAAAGCGTCCGAGCCCCGGGCCGTCGGACGTGGCTGGAATCTGAGAGGCGGTGGGCGGCGGGACCCTGCGGAGGTGGTACTGGCTCTGCGGGAGGCTGCGCTCGGATGTGGCTGCCAGGTCCACCATTCCGGCCCCTTTCTGCTCTCCTGCACCCACGGCGTGGCAGGGGGCCGCGTGGCTTTTGAGGCCGAGGTGTGCCATCTATCCACGGGCACCTCCGAGACTTCTAACGGGGTACGCTACACGCGACTCTGGGGGGCACCGCTAGCTTTTCGGGACATCGCTACCCAAATCTCAAAGGACCTTGAACTTTGAGCCAGAGGGAGTGTTTGCATCGAGAGTGTGTTTCTGTGCGTTTATGTGTGTGCGCCAAGTGAATTGAAGCAGGGGCATGGGGACCGGGTGGGGGACAGAGATGGGGGCAAGGGGCTGGACCCTTTCAGGAATACCCCCTCTGCACACACACATAGACTCGCACACACCTGAGCAGTAAGGTAACGCTGACCGAAGCTCCCCACCGTCCACCCAATCACCGACCCGGCTCAGCCAGCTTCTTCACTGAGCTACTGCAACCACTGGATCTGGATCAGATGGAACCTAGTTGAATATTTTTTATTGCTACTCTTAGCCATAATGACTCTTTATTTTGTTATGCTCTGATCCTTGTTTTTACCCACTGTCACTCTCATCTCCACAGAAAGAAACATCCCTGCGCTATCAGATGTCACTGACCACCAAGTCCTTTTTTAACTCTTTTTATATGACAGTCACATGTACTGTTTCATTCTACTTTTGACCACTTACGGACAGTCGCCACACATGATAACATGTCCAACTCCGTGGTCATACGGGCGAAGGGTTGCATTGCATTGACTCATGGGAACAGTCTGGCAATGACTGTGTCAGATTAAGGTCACTGGGAGTTGATGTGTCTGTCAAGGCCAATCAGAGGCTAATGTGGAGTAACAATAGCCAATCAGGGATGTATTCTAAGTCCAAAATGCCAATGAGATTTCCAAGTTCATGAACTTGTGGAGCAAAGCTTTCCAGTTGGCATTGTTTGGTCTGAGATTCTCACAGCGTAGTCACTTTTTGTAATCATCACTGTTATACTGCTGACTTAATTAAAACAAAAATTCATAACATGGTGGAATTACTTTTATAAAAAAAAAAAAAAACATACGTACTTTCTTCATGACTGGAAATTAAAAAAGGAAAGAAATTATTTTTGGTCAAATTGGTTCCCATGCAGCTCCCACAAAAACCATGAGCAAAATACTTTTGTTTTACAGTGTGACAGTATTAACACAAAAATGTATTAGCCCAATATAATTATTTAAAAAAGAGAGAAATAAGATTATCAGTGCTGCTAAAATATCTAAATGCTATGTTACTATTATAGCTACAATAACATTTAGTTCCCTTCCCTGACGCATCGAAAGTGTTGGTGTTAAATCATTGTTGCACAATCTGTGCTAAGCTATTTCTTGTACTTGAGAAACTAATAAAAACTAAATTATTCCAGCCACAAGCATCATAAAATCTAAAGTCAGTGTCAAATAAACTATCAGAGAGCCAGAAGGCTGTATTAAAAGTTTATGTAAACATATAAAATTGTGTCATACTTAAGCTAAATATGAAATAGCCTTCTTCTGCTTACTAGTACTTCATAAGCAAACAATACATCCAAGTCTAACAATCTGTTAGCAGCTGATTAATTAGCCTCAGTAGCAACGTGCCAGGAGGCTTTTCTTTTACTGACAGGCAAGGTAACTCTCAAAGCTTGTTGCTATGATCTGTTTGCAAACACAGCTACCTTATTAGAAGCGATGATTGAGTGGAAATATCTTTCAACACAAGCTTTGTGTTTGTTGACAAGAATTGCCTTCCTTTAGCCGACTAGCTAGCAGCACCCGGCAACAGCTTGGGAAGCGCCACGAGAAAATTCCAGTCGCTCCGGGACTCTTTCTGGAATCCTCCTGGAATTATATGAAACTGAAGACACAAAAGACTTTGATTTAAAACGTTTGTAGTAATGAGACGGTGACTTGAAAACTGTTTGAGGCTAAACATTATTGTGTCTAAAGATGAGGCTTTGTCCCACTTTTCAACTTTACTCAACTAAAATAATGATTTGTAGCTCGTTCTTAAGCTGGATTTGTTCACTTAAACAAATATTACAGTATTTTACTAAATTGTGGGAACAGATAAATCTAGGTTTAGGGTTATGAATACAGACACTATCCAGTTGCTCAAAATCCTCAGGTAACAGAACAACATTTTACCTGTTTGAATACCGTTAGACTGACAGATTGAAATTATGGTAGTTCCTTTTGTAGCGTGAAGGCTCTCCATTATAAATAGGTTGAAGACCTCTGTCATCCAGGGGGAGCTGAGAGTAGAGGCTTAAGTGGTGAGGGTATTTGATCAGGCTGTGTCCGTTTGAAGGTCTTCCAGTAACATCCCACTCTAAGGAGACCCAGAACGAACTGGAGGGACCGTGTTTCCCTTCTGACCCGGGGATTGCCCAGAATGAGCTGATGAGTGCCTCTGGTGAGCGGGAGGTCTGGGTTTCCCTCTAGATCTGTTACTCCCACAGTAACAGTCTTTCATTGCTCTGCAGAATAACAAGCAACACTGCAACTCTAGTGTACTATCAATGCAATGCAACTCTTGTATTGACTCTATTCTGTGCCATGTGATCTCACCTTGCTCATCATCTCTTGTTGGTGGGAAACACCAAAACACGGATCAGCCAAGCAGCAGCACCTCTCATCCCACCTCACCCTTACATGCTGAGGTCATGTACTTCCCCAAATGTGCACCTCTTTATCCCTGTAGCCCCGGTATAAGAACTGCTCAGTCCATTATCGGTGACTGCGGAGATCAGGGGGCGGGTTCTGTACCTGGACAGGCACAATGGAGGCAATGTGGATACTGTTTTCTTCTTGTTAGTCCAGTTGCCTTTAAAGTGAACACCCCCCAGCGCCTTCATACAGTACTTATTTAATGTAAAAAAGGAAAATGGAAAAAAAAAAAAAACTGAGAAAGCTTTCTATGCTCCCTCCCTGTTTTTAGTGAACAATGTACTGTGATATTTGCGTAGACTACAGAGGTCATATTGTTTGGCTGCTGATTTACTGTTAAAACTTTCTCTCAGTTGTGGTTTTACTCATGGTAACCCAAACTAAACCAACCCCATCCCACCTCCGCCCCCACATGTCCACACCCATCAGGACTCCACCAACTTCCTCGACTCAAACCCATTGGTCCTTCGCCTTCATACACACCGAGAACTTTTTTGTATGAGTCACAGTGAGTGTTTTGGCTTCATCCCCCCTCCTCCGCCCCCCACAGGGAAACAATCAGCCGTATTTCACTCTGTCATGTCGTGTGGAATCTTCTCGGTCCTGTTTGGTGTGTGCTGCTTCTGGGAGTCCAACAGGGGGACCTGCTGTCCTCCCCCTAACCCCTCAGGTTGAGAAGCACGCACCAACATGGACGCCAGTCCATGTCCTCTCCCTGGACGGTTTTCATTGTGGTGTATATTAGCATTAGGTAATATAGACCTCAATGCACTTTGCTTTGACTTGAATCAGCTCCCTCCAGTGTACCTGTGTAGGTCATGCCCAGTACTAGTCACTGGAGGGCGCCAATGTCTTAAATGTGAAACACTTCAATTTGTGGATATTTGCACAGGTACTTTATTTATTTTTTAGAATAATATCATTAAAAAAAACAGGATTTATATCAGTCAGTCGATGGCTGTATATAAAATATATGAATATAGTATATATCTTAGAGCTCAAGGTTTATTTATAGTTAGAACAAGGGAAGTAATTCTAGATTAAAACTGTTTCTGTCAGTGACATGGGGGAGCAAAACTAACCTGCAATCCTGCATGACTTCAGAGTTTGGATTATGATGGGGGGAAAAATGAACTGTGATGCACATCTTGGATTGGAGGCTTTATGAAATGCAGACGCCATCAGTTTGTACAAGCTAATTGTTCAATGAAGCTCCAGCTCCCCCTCGCCCTTAAACCTTCCCCCCTTTTGACAGAAACAAACAGAAGGGCTCCAGTGAGATACAGTGACTTTCTTCCACCTCGTTGTTTGACGATAAGAGATTTAACTTGAATTCACACAAATCCTGCTAATGCCATGACACGGTTAAAAAGCCCAGAGTTGCAAGCAAGCCATAGAAAAGCTATACTACTGATGTGTGATCTTAAATGTGTGTGGGGAAAAAAAGAAAAGATTATACCTTCGAGTCACACAACTCAATGTTATTGCTTAAGATGGAGTGACGTTGTCTTGAAGTGTGAAGAATTACTGTGAAGACTTTTTAAAGGAGTATTTATTGGTGGGAGTTCAGAGGAAGAGAGTCCGGTCTGGTTGTTGGGAACAGAACAGTATTACAAGCTCAGTTGGCTCAGTGTTTTACACCGACTTCATTTCTAAAAGGATTTTCAGAACAGCTGATGTTGTATGCAAAACAAACGTAGGAATAGTCACAGTCTGACTCTGTTCTGCTGTTAAATTTCTTCCCACAGAAGCAAAATTGTAAACTGAGACTGGGTGGTTGTGGTATCTGAAGAGAACATGGAGCTGAAGTTGAATAAAATTCACTGATGTTGGCGTTATTGTCATTTTGTTTTTGTCTGATGTGAGTATTTTCCCTGGTTCTGGGTCGTTTGTTCCTTTCTTTCCCCCACGGCCGACCACTGGCTCCCATTTGGTGCTTCTGCACAGTCATTATACAACAGGGTCAGGATTCCCACGCATTCTGGAAACGCCTGGAATTAGATTTTTAGTAGTTTCTAGGTCAGAATAAATGTGGAAAAAGAAAATACTTCCTTTCATCTGGCTTCCCTTAACTCCTTTATATTTCCATCATACCCTTCGTTCCTTTCTTGTCCCATTTCTCCTTTCCCTCTGTGTGTTTCCTTTCTTCTGTCCTGCAGTCCTTTTGTCCCTACTCTCATCTCTCTGTCATCATGATGTTTTACTTCCAATCCTTTTTTGTGTCTTTTCCTTCTTTGTTTTTCTTTTATTCCTTCCTTGTGTCAATTCTTCCATTTGTCTCCAAACGCTTCCTTCCTTTCACCATTGTGTTGTTTCTTCCTTTCGTATCATCTATTCTTTCCTCGTCATGTATTCCTTACTTTCTTTCTATCTTTGCTTCCTTGTGTTTGTCCGTCCATCCTTATCTACCCAATGTATAAAGCTATCGGTTTAAGGTAACCTTCAGTGTTTTGCATTTCAAAATTAACGTAAAGTGCTGAGAAACTTTTACATTAAAAATATGTAGGAATCCTGGAAACATACTCAGAAGTTTTGTGATTCAGAATATAATAATTATCGAATTTTGAGGTCATAAAATGATATAATATTCGCCTAAAATGTACCAAAACATGCAACAGATTCCACTACTGCTTACAAGCCAAACTGGATGAGCAAGATGTAAAAGAAAAGCTCCTTTGTTACTTCATTAAGCTTGTGTAGGAAAAGTTGGCTGCAGTAATTGCTTGCTAAGTAAAGCATGTAATTAATGGGCCATTTCTGAGTTTTACCGATTGCCTTAAAAGCCAAAGGTTTGGATAAATATGTATGTTAAGTATAACGGCAAAGACAGTCGCTAAAGCAATTTCCAAACAATGTAGAGTCTCAACATTAAACAGAGGGCAAGATAAGTCAAACTGTAATGACACAAAAAAGAGCTAAATCTCAGATTCTACGGGTCGGAGTTGGCTTAGAAAATATTTACATTCATGACATAGCTAAAAATTATGTTAAACAGATATATGGTAACTGGCTTCACAAGCTGTCCTTGTTCGTCCTTACTGTAGCCGACTGTCTTTTGAACAAGAGAGACAAAAAGGTTTGGTACAAACCAAAGAGCTCAAGGTCAAGCAGGGCCATTGTGATGTTTGTGTCGGACAATGAATTCATATGTCTAATTGAGGATTGCACAGTCAAATTTTAGCCTGTCTGTCTGACAGCTGAAGCTCATCTGAATCCTAATCATCTATATAATATTTATTCCAGAATAGCAGCAAATCAACAGCAGCACGACCATAAAAAAAGTCTGATTACTAAGCAGCAGTGGGACCTTATGAGGATTATCCAGATGAACTGAAGCAACGCCAGACCAAAAAACATCAACAACAATGTAAAAGCCTGAAAAGTGGTTAGGAGAGTCAGCTTTTTAGAGTTGGAGGCAGAGCTGCTAAAGTCGGCACTACAAACTTGCATATCGTCACCTTCCTAAACTAATAGCTTATGTCATTTTTTTGCCAAAGGTGATTTTGGAAATCACCTTTGGCAAAAAAAAAAAAAGACAATATACTAACCAACTGACGGAAACCAATCGGCAAACAAAAGTACTCTGAACATTTCATAAAGGGGCACTTTTTATTGAACAGTGTGAACAGGTTTATTAATCATCACTTTTTATTACAAAAAGTAGGTGATGCCACATCTGCCAGGAGAGCCCAGCTCAGTGGAGGTTGATCCCAGGATATGTAACCAACCGTCTGGGGAGAACGTGAAAAAAAAAAGTTCAAAATGATCGAGAAAAGAAAAAAAAAGCTGGAAGGAAGGAAAGAGTTTAGCAGAGGCCAAAGTCTCTAGGAGAGCAGCTGTTCTCTGCACACCCATCAGCTGGCTCGATTGCACATGAATGGTCACAAGAAAACAGGAAGATTGTCCCTCTTTACTTCTGGGCGGGGATCATGCCGTCAATGGCCTCTCCCTTCTCGAGCTTCTTCTCCATCTCGACCATGAGCTTGACGCCGTCAACCACCAGCTGGACCTGCTCCACCTCAGAGGAGCCCAGACGGTCAGCGTTGGAGATGTCAAACACGCCACCCACGGACGCAGTGTCCACACCGCCTAGAGCAGGACAGAAAGGGATGAGAGACTGAAAACCAGATCTCTGCACTCTGTTAGGATCTTACTCCAGTGCTGATCTACAAATAGTCAAAGCAGTGCGGTCTGTTAGTACCTGTGCCACGCTTCTGCAGGCGCAGCCTTGTGAGGATCTCCTCAAATTTAGGATGTGTGCTCAGCTTGGGCAGCTTGACGTGGACGCCGCCACGCAGGCCGGTGCCCAGGTTGGAGGGGCAGGTCAGGATGTAGCCGAGATGCTCGTTCCACATGAAGCCATGGTTGTGTTTCTTGAAGATCTCCTCAATCTTTTGAATCATGGGAAGACAATTAGGGCAAAATTATTTCTTTGTTTTCAGAAAAAGACTTAAAAAAAAAACTAAAAATCCTCTCATCACCTACCTTCTGCAGGCCAACGCAGAAACGTCTGAAGACTTCCCTCATGTTGCCTCCCTTCTGCATGGAGATGACACGCAGGTGATCCTCCTCGTTTACCCAGACCAAGAAGGTCTTGTTGTCATTGTGCCTAAGAGGAGACGGAGAAGAAAAGACAGAAAAAAAATGGTAAATGGCTTATACTTTTAAAGCACTTTGTCTAGTTCAGAGGACCCCAAAGTGCCTTGTACTACATTCAGTCATTCACTGAATGGTGGTAAGCTACCACTGGGGAAGTCTGACGGAGGCAAGGCTGCCACCCGGCCCTCTGACCACCAGCAGCAGGCCGGCTGGTTGAAGTGCCCAAGCAGACAACAACTAAAACAGACGGAGCAGGGCTTCAAACCAGCAACCCACCGATTACAGGAGGAAGCCCCACCTCATCACCCCTACTGAAGAAACATAGAAGTGGTCATGGGCGTTTTCGGTGAGTGTTTTGTGTAGTCTCAAGGTTATCTGGGTGCACTGACCAGATGCCTCTGCCGTCGGGCCAGTCGCGGGCCATGCCGGCGCAGGTCAGCAGGGGAGAGACGGGCTTGTCAAACAGGAAGTGATCGCTGATCAGCTGCTCCTGCTCGGCGTCAGTCATGGACTTCAGGGGATAGTACTTTCCCTTGAACTCACCGTCCAGGCTGGTGAGAGCTGCAGGGGCAGACAGTGTGTCAGGGCAGCTTAAGCAAAGAGAGACGGTGTTAGTTTTTGGTCACCTGACAGCTAATTATTATTAAAAGAACAGAACATGTTTCTTCTGAGGTTTCTCTCTGGGTTCACCATTTCACACAACCCAAACAGTTGTGTCTAGGATTCCCTCTAGTTCTCTCAAACTAAGTATTGCTTACCCTCAACAGCCAGCTTCTCGATAGCTCTACGCTCGCCACGGCTGTTGTGGGGGGGCAGGGTGTATCCCTTGATGCTGCGACCAGTACGGACACGGCTGGACAGGACATAGTTGGGGTCCAGGTCATCACCACCCTAGTGAAAAAGTTGCAGTTCATTAGGTCATCTCCTATGTAGATGGGTTTTAAGAGTCACTTTGCTGTAGAGCTTCAGGCACCTTCAGGTTCTCAAAGTTGAGGTCAGTCTTGTGCTTGTCAGTGGGCTTGTATCCACCATGACGGTCGGAGATGACGGGGTCAAGAAGGTCCTTGAAAACCTCGTATGACTCCTCGTCACCAGCGACGCAGCCAACAGTCATGATGAAGGGGTGACCTGAAGCACAGGAGCAAGTGCAGGAGGACAGCGTGAAGTAGATTGCATGGAACTGGTTCTGTTGAATCATATTTGACTACCAGCATCGCCGTCTCTCTCACCGGGGTTGTCGACACCAGTCTGGATCACATCATCCAAAGTGTAACCGCTTGGTGTCTGCTTGTCCCTCAGCTTGCCATATATCTCCTTGGTCAGAACCTTGGCCATATGGTTGTTGTGCTTGGACAGGTCTGGGAACTCCTCCTCAACTTTGTAGTTGAGTTTGAAGTTGTTGTGGGTGTTTCCGAAAGGCATGATTGCTTTCTAACACTACAGAAAGAGGAAAACATTCATTTAAAAAAAAAAAAAAAGATAGAAACACAAACCTTCATCTTGGGTCTATCATAAGTGAACACGTAATATGCCTCGATGTGAACGGAATCATAATTTATGATTTAGGTATTCTCTGGAACAGCTGCAAAATTTAAATGGCGCCTGCTGTGGAATCCTGGTAACATGTGTCACTCAGACTCAGGCTCAGGTGTCACGCTGAAATGGAGGGTTAGATGGAGCAGCGCCTGATCTTTGGGTATTTTTAGCTCGGGTGCATCTGACTGTATACCCTTTATGTACTCACACTACACAGGCAGTACCTTAATAATCTGTGGGCAAAAATACAAAGTTTTGAAAGCATGTCTCACACCGCTACACCAGATCAGACGACTGTGAGAGTATTACTCACAGGTGTCATTGTGGTGAGCCTAAGATAGAATTTTAACAAGTTAGAGACACGTTTCTATTCCGAGACCTCGCCCACCAGAAATATTCACTTTACTTTGAATTTTACTTCTGATTTCTCTAGTTGTTGTTCACTGCAATACATTTTTACTCAACATAACTGTTTAAGTTTAGTTGTTATTTTATAAGATTAAAGCTCATAAAGAAAAGCTGCCAAAACAGCTTGTCGGTTTATAGATTGCTTATTAAACATGCACGTCCCCATTCATTGAGAGAGCACTCTCAATATGACAGAAATATCTGCAGAACACCTTTACTAGGACCTAAATGACCTAAAGTATTATCTCAAGTCAGCTTCACTAAACACAGATAAGTGGCAAAATTCAGTAAACTGGAGAACCTGGTACATTATTTTAGGAAGACACATTCTGCACATCCACAAAGACTAACTGCAACTTTTACCCTAGCGATTTTTGAAGCCATCTGGTTTCAGAGTCTTCCTTTGCTATGGAAATTTTGGTCTGGTATTTTGAGCTACTAAAATGTTTGGCACGTGCAGTAACTAGATCTCTACCTCGTCTTGACCTTCTTTAACATCAAAACATTATTGGGTTATATATATATATACATATATATATTTTACCTGCGCACAAGACAAGAACAGAGGTAACAGTCCTTGGGATCAGATCCTGTTCACCACAGCCAAAATAGGGGTCACCCAGCTCTGGAGGTCTCTGCTCCCTGTTTATATACCGGGCAGACGTCTGCCATTCGTTTGGCCATTTTAGTGCCTGCTGGGCTTTCATTGGCTGGTTTCTGAACTGATACTCTGAACAGTTTGTGAAAGGGGTGCCTTTGCAACACTGTCATCCAAGAAGGTTACCACAGCTGGTCCTCCTCCCACAAGGACCCATACATAGCCCCAGTAGGATGGGTGAGGGACTGGAAGAGTAATGGAGTAATGCAGTTAGAGGTGCAGATGATACGACGGTTGGGGGGAGGCGCTGGCGGTCAGCGAGCAAAGATACAAGAAAAAGCTTGTGGTTTGCCAGGCGTGCCAGGAAGAACAGGGATCCTTGTGTTAGGTGTGAATATTAGACAGAGTTTGTCTTCTTCTCTCTTGGGAGTAGCAGATGTATTAAGTGATGCTGCCTGGCAACACTGTTTATTTATTAGGCAAAGTCTTCTCTGGATTTCAGAGATGATGAGTAGTGAGGGCTTGTCGACGGTATTTGCCAAGTAACAGAACCTTTCTTTGTGACGTGTATAAGGTGTTTTCTCACGGTTTAGGGCTTAAACGGTAAATGGGTTGATTTATTATGTTTTCTAGTCGTTATGACGACTCAAAGCTCTAAACTAGAGCCACATTCACCAAACTGGACTTATTTATCCAGACTGGTAGGCAACTTGGCGTTAAGTGCCTGGCACAAGGACACATCAATACATTGCAGGAGGAAGCTGGAATTGAACCCACAATTTTCAGATTTTGAGGCAGCTGCTCCCTCTGAGCCACAGCTATGACAGTGATGACTAAGAGTCTTAAAAAAGCATTTCTACTCCATTTCTAAAAACCTGAATTTCCCAGTTTCAAACTAACTGGAATGTCTTCTGAAAGACTGAATTCCAACCTTAAAACTCAAGACGGCTGCCATAAGTGTCAAACAGTGCAACTGGGGAAAACCAAAGTCTATTATCACCAGTCACCAGTCTGTCAAAGAGTCTAATGTACCAGTACACACACACATAGCTTACGGCAATTTAGAGAAACAAATTAGCCAAGCAATTTTTTGGACTACAAGAGGAAGCTGAAGTATCTGGAGAGACGCCAGGAAGTTACAAGCATGCAAGCTGCATGCCAAAAGACCCCAGGCAGGGATTTGAACCCAGGTCCTTCTTGCTGCAAGCCACCAGTGTTACCAGCTGCACCATCATGCAGCCCTAAGTAAAGTGCACAATCCAATATTGCTTAGACATTCAAGTAAGCCTGAACTTGCATAAAGTATTTATCTGGGGAAAGCTGTCTTTCTGTGACTGCTTCTCTCAACTTTTTAACTAATTTTTTTTTTTTTTTTAAACAGGAGATCCTGCAATTCTTTGATCCGTATTTGTCAGATGAATGCTTGCCTGTTTTAAGACTACTTAATTTAATAAAAACCTCCTTTACATGAGGATTTTTCATCCTTCATACTTCAAAGTAAATTTAGGTGCTCACACCAAATTCATCTAAAAAGAAAGACCTGATGGTTCATTAATGCTACAGTTAAAATGTAACATATTCTGCAGCAAAGTTGATTAGATATTTAATTTTTTTAAAGAGTCACAACCATTTTTTTTTTTATAAGAAAACAGAGATAAGAGACAATTTAATGCATCCAGTCTGAATGTTGCATTAATGAGGGCAAAAGTTCAACTCAGGACCAATCAAATCATTTTATTGAATTTACAAGCTTTTATTTGCAAATACACCAAATTTGTTCAAAGAGTACTGACCCGTGAATTTTCTGTCTGTGATGCATTTAAAGAGCTTATTTGCTGCTCTTCTCATCATGTCTGTAGTCATCTAAGTGTACTCTTACCTTACTGAAGATCAGTGGTGGGAAGTAACGAAGTACAAGTACTTCGTTAC
>NW_015112894.1:294539-295160 GCF_001443285.1 Poecilia latipinna
GACTGAGACACATGCTGCATCTGCGATGAAAAAAAAAGTTGTCACTCATGCCATTGTGTGTTGACTGAGGTGTCGCATATATGGGACAACGCTGTGACCAAAGTGGAATTATAGTGATATGACATTCAGGAACGATCCGATTCTTCTGGACGGATCTTTACTAAGGTTGATGGGACTGAAGCCTCACTGAGAGCCGTTCTTTGTTCTTGTGTACACACACATTTATTTAATTGCCGAATAAGTAAAAGTTTAATGTATGAACACAGAGCATGCTCATTGATTGATTTCGTCTCCTGTCATGGTGGCAAACATCGCAGCTCCTTCTGCTTGGTTTCTTGTTGCGCCGTTGGACAGTGTTCATAGTGTTGTTTACAGTTAATTGCTATGTTTCATGGTTTAATGGTGCAGACAGTTGTGGTTTCTGATATGGGCAATATGGGCAACCGCCCAGGGCGTTATTTTTATAGGGATGGCAGGAGACCTCTGTGGATTGTGGCACAGCGATGAAAGCAAAACAGAATGAAATGAGTTTTAATTGATACTGGTTAAATATTTTTCAGCTCTAAGTATTTAATATCTAGGTGTTTTTATGGAAATGTGGATCTTTCAGATCAATCTGAG
>NW_015112894.1:298785-314644 GCF_001443285.1 Poecilia latipinna
TGAGTACATTTTTGACTGTGTATTTGTACTTTTACTTAAGTACATTTTTTGAGTACTTTCTCCACCACTGCTGAAGATAATGATTCCACCAATATCTGCTTTTGTTTTGAAGCGATCAGTCTGCCATTTATTTACTATAATTTCATTTGGACTCCTTTACAGATTGTATTGCTCTGTAGTTACCCAAGCATTTTTGTCAAATAAGATCTTTAACTGCTGAACCATTAGGTTAGAGCTAAAACTGTGATGATCCCAGGATCCTTCCTGCAGCTGTGCTTGTGGGATACCCCGGCTGTCTCACAGGCAGCTGCTTGGTTCACACCTGCTACTCCTGCTTCCTCGTGATATCACTGCTCCCGTCTGCGCATAGCCGGCACATTGGGATCGCATCCCCCCTGCTAAGCTTACACTTCGTCGCAGCCAAAGATCTTGAGACAAAAGAGCTCTCACAGTTTCTCCGACGGTATTTTGTCAGCTTCTCTCCTTGTTCCTGCTTTTGGCGGAGGCGGGATCAGGAGGCACAGCGGACAGGGCCGTTTGCCCACATGCTCCCCATGTAACCTCTTCTCATGTTACCCAGCTGTCCACTGCCTGTCCTGCACAAAGTCAAAGGTTACCAAGTTAGAGCAGGTTTCTGCAACCACTTCATGTGCTAAGCTTATAATATGCAATTAGCTGGGTTTCATTCCAAAGCTTGTCGTGAGGATAAAATAAAAAAATAATCTGGCATGTACAAGATTCAATATCTGCATCCCATGTCTTGCTTTGATCACTCTACCTTTTCACAGTCCATCAGACAACAAGGACATACCTTGTCCTCATTGCCTACCCTCGTGACCTCGTAGGTTTTTTTTGTAAGGTTTTGCTCTGAACTTTAAATCCCAATCAATTTTTGATCTCCTGTTCTGAAAGTCTTGGGTCAAAATTGGCCCGATTATATTTTCATCCATCTCAGCCGAAACCTCAGTTCCATCAGATGAAAAGTCACCACAAATTACAACGCTGTCACCTTTGTGTTTCATGAAGCTTATTTTTGGCAGTATTTAAGCTTTTGCTAAATTTTTTGGAATGACATTGATTCAAGGGGTCTTCAACTTCTTGACGCCGTACTTGGAAGGAGCTTGTTTTGAGATTGTCTTTCTCCTCTCTGCAGGCTTTAGTCGAAAAAAAAAAAAAAAACGCAAATAAGTAAGTATCACATGGACACTTAAAATTTATTTCAGGTGCATCACCTAGGTATTAGTTTGAAGGTTTTCATACTTATGCTTTTATCTATTTGTCTAATATATTTTTTCTTGAATACACATGGTAAATGTCACATTATATGTGGAAAAGCTTAGAAAATCTTAGCACAGTCTAATTTTTACAATATGAAAACCAAAAGCTTCTTTGAAGTGGTTTTGGATCGAAATCTCAGGTGAAAATTCAAAATGTTTGGGATAAATGCTATTTAGCTGCAAAATTACGAAATCATCATCTTTGAGTGAACATGTCAGTCTCTCAAATGTTGATTGAGAAACTTTGGCACACTCTTTTCTTTAAACCCTTTTTTATGTAATTTCGATTAGGAACTGTTCAGTTGGTCAACGGTCGGCTGATATCCTACATCATTTCAAGTAGAGAGTTGCAATGGTTAAATTCCTTGTCGAGATGTTTTGTTATGGCCATGATTTAATTATCTACTTATATTTAGAAAGAGTTGATTAAAAGATTGCAAAAGGGTCAGTGCTACGGCTGCAAAATGAACCTAAACGATGAGCTCTCCACCACTGTGCCTTAATAGTTTTTTGTTCTGACTTCCTGTACCTTATTGCAAAACATCTTAACTTTGGTTTTGTCTGTGCAAAATACATTGTGCAAGAAATCTTTTGCAACCCTCCAAGCCTAAGCCCGAGGGAAAAGGAAAAGGATTTTTCCTCAGGCTTGGGAGTTGTTGTTGTTTTAAGTTAGAAAACTCCAAAGATTGGGGAAACAAAAGTTGTTTCAAGATGTGTACCGCAACAGTTAGCATTGCTCAAATTGAGTTTAAAGGTTTGGTTTCTAGAAAGGGGAACCGACTCAAGCAAATCTGACACCAACATTTACTTACAGCAATTGAATAATTCCAGGCTTGGACAGTTATGCAACAAGGTGGTGATACGATCCTTGCAACTTGTACACTGGAACACCCAACAGGTTACAGAAATACTCACCTAATTACTCATGTTGTACAATGTAGCAGCAGGTTTTAAATGATTTTGATTAAGTTATAGAATTCAAAGCAATGGAAACAGAAAATAGTACTTGAATCTTTGGTTTTTGTTTTATTGGCTGCTACATTTTCTCAGAGGAAGTGAGCAACCCTTTATAACCCTGCAGAACCCCTTTCTTAAAGCACCATGACCCTTTGAAAGGAATCCTGGCCAACTGCCTGACTGGTGTCAGAATAGCTTGGTGTCAAGCTGCAGCTGCACCCAGGGCTACACTTAACTGTTAGGTGAGAACAAATTAGCTCAAGTGGCTCAGGAATAGAAGGATTTATGTCATTTCAATGCCTTTGTTAAAAGTATCAATGCATTTCTACTGTTTAAAGGGCATGAAATGTGAATTTCATCAAAACATGACAAGCATGGATACATTATGTGCTGGGCAACTACGAAAATGACGTACGAAGGGGTTATAAATAACGCCTTTAAGACAGACTATATTTAAATCTCTCAGTCAGTGCAGCACCTGTCTGAGAGGAACTGGCATACAGACTTACATCACACAAAGCAACGGGGTAATTCTTGCAGACAGACTTTCTCTTGCATGTGTTCATCAAGGACTAGAAGACATCAAATCATATGACTGTTTTAGCCTTTGTCATTGCCATCAAGTGTTTGAAACTAGATTGTAACTGTATATCCCAGGAGTTTTGTTTTGCAGGGTCGTCACGGTGCAAAGTCTTCACCCACTAAAACTTAAGTCATGCGTACGCATCATGGTCAGGGGCGACGCTATAATTATACAAGGCTTGCTAGCTCCAAGTGCGCCCTGTCGGACAGCAACCCCCACCCAGGCAGGAGCCTGATTCAATTTCATCGACTCAGTTTTCTATTCATCTCAGACTGGGCCTTAGCTCCAGCTTAGCAGGTCGCAAAACTCTGCAAACAAGGTTTTTCTGCAAACACACTTTCAAATCCAAAGCTGACGCACAAACCATGGATGGGGCGTGTGCTCTTCTTCATTCATTCATTCCCACAGCATTAACAAGTTAACACAAGCTTTAATGCTGACGAGATGGGCTTTACCTTCTCTAACTAATGTATGAGGAAACACTTTATTTTAGCACAGAAAATGTGCGTCACTTCATCTGAATGGACAAGGGGTTGACAGTTCGTAGGACCTCAGTATGTTATGGTACCATGGATCACAGCAAGTTGTAATCTAATTTTACAATCAGCTACAACTCAGGAGAAACACAAAGGAATCAGTCTTAAAGTCAGGCTTCCACTGTGTGACATTTCTTGACAACACAGTCTCTCAAAGCCAATATGGCCACCAAGTGTCCGTCTATCCATTGTTCATAGCCACTTGTCCATGCAGGGTCATGAGGAGCTGGTGCCTACCTCCACCAGGTAGGCACCTGGTCACTGGCCAAAATTTAGGGTACAACCTGGACAGGTGGCCTGTCTATCATAGGACAACACAGAGACACACAGGGCAAACAACCATGCACACACACTAAGGACGATTTAACAGACCAGTTAACGTAACAGTTGTCCTAACAGGTGTTTTAAGAGAGTGGGAGGAATGTGGAGTACATGGAGAGAACCCATGCATACACACAATGTAGAAAGACCCCAGGCTGCAATTCTAACCCAGCTGCTAGACCTTCTGGTTGTTTTTTAAAGTGATCTTAGTGCTCCATGCTTTTTTTTTTTTTTTTTTTTAAGGTCTTTTGCATTAACTCAGTGGTCTTTAGCTTCTTTGAACACATATTAGTCTAGTATAGTGTTTTGTTTCCCATGACAGCATGGTGTGCAATGTGTCCTTAACATTTTGAGGAAACTTGATGAAGAAGTAGAAAAGAAGAAATTGCATAAAAAGACACAAGCTCGGGTACTTGAAGCGCATGTCGTTGAGAAACATGAAAACCCAGAGTATCTGTCTAACTCAAGGCCTGATGAGGAAACATGTTCAGTTAGCTGATGTGGTTTTATGCCTTTTACACCAACATAAGCCATTCTCTGTGGATCTCACAATAAATTAAGAATAAAAACAATTAGTGTAGTTGCAACAGTCTGCTTGTTCAAATACAATTTACAAAAAGGTTTGGCATTGCCACATACTTGACACTGATGCTCACCTTGCAAATGTATGTTTCTTACAAACGTTTCACCATTTGAGGTTGAGGGGAAAGAAAAAGATCTCCCAACTGTTTTAGGTTAATTACCAGGAAATATTGCAACAAAGAAATAATCAGCCAAACACAAACTTCCTTACTTTTCAATTAAAGTTTAGTTAACTGTCTGGCTCTTTTCCCAGCCTAAGAGACGTCGTTACATTGTGTCACAGATTATGGAAACTTCCTGAGTTGGAGGGCAGTCGCCTTCTGCATTGCTTTACAAATGTCTCCATCTAGTGGTCTGCAGCACATCGGCATCCTTTCCACTCCAATAAGCAGGGCTCTATTCCAGCCTTGTCGGAAACAAAGATGAGTAACGTTATTTATTTATTTATTTATTTATTTATTTATTTATTTATTTATTTAATTCGAACAGACAAAAAAGACAATAAAGAAAAAGAAAATAAAATAGAATGAAACAAACTTAAGAAATAAAATGTAAAACAAATTATTTTGCCCATGTGACATGCAAATTTTATATTTTCTGTTTGAAAAGGAGCAGGTAGAAGATATAATATCTTATAATGTCCTGCCCCTTTCCTACTTGTCAATTTATAATCAATTAACATTCTTGCTATTTGACTCGATCAAATGTGGATGGATGCAGTAAAGGTGAGTAAAGAGAGAGTCAGTAGGAACTGATTAGACTGAAACATCATAGACATTTTACTCCAACTGGATTCTTTTCAGGTGTTTGACCAATTGATCCATCCTGAGCCTCTTTGTAATCGTTCAGTGAGTTCAAGTGATTTACAGCTTGTTCTTTGAAGCTAATGTTTTTTTCTTTTGTTTTTTAAACAACTGTGTCCAGGCAGTTCTACAGTTTCTGAGATACTCAGATCGTCTGATCTGACACTGACAAATAGGCTTAAAGTCAATGCCATCCCTTTTCTGATGCTCAGCTTGAACTTCAGCAATTCCTCCTTTATGTTGGGATGCGGCAATCTGATTGCCGCAGCTGAGTCGCTATACAAGTAATAAAACGGGTAATTATCCAGCGAGAGTATCTCGACTTATGTTTGTGTTTATAGATATGCTGCAAGAATATACTGTGATTCTATTTGGTGCCTTTTGAATATTAATTTTACTTCAGTGATTCTATTTCTTTGTGAATTTCGATGATAAAAGCACGTTTTTATAAATTATTTTTAAATTATATTAGTTGCTAGAAATATGTACATTTTCCCAAAATGAACAGCTTTTTAGACCGGCTCTTTAAAGTGAACGCATCCTTAAGATTTGGTTCCCCTGTAAGACTCAGCAGTTCCATCACTAGTTAGTTTAGATTTGTCCTTTGGGTTCTTCTCTGTCTACGCTGCTGTGACTTTAAGAGGCCGCAGAGCGGAGGTGAGTCCTCTGTTTACATTGCAACAGCTGGGTGGGGCTGCTGATGCACCAACACCACGCTTCCTGCTCATTTAAGAGCAGCGCGAGACCACGCGGAGCCTGTCACGCGCGATGTCTGCCGCAGAGTGGAAGCAGAAATGCGAGGCGGAGTGGGGTCTGCAGGGCGCCCCGATGCCCGACGCTGTGGACTGGAAGTCCGTGTATGAGGCCAAGCCGCTGGGACGGAACCTGCTGAAGAACCCGTCTCCTATCGGTACCACTTCACTGTCACACTCAAGTTTCTGTCCTGTCATGATTCACAGCAGGCTACTGGGCTGGTTCCGAAGCTGTTTTACAGATTCAGGCCGAATCAGAAGGCGTAAAGCTACCACAGGGAAAAGTTCTTCAAAGTAACCGATGTGAAGCTGGCTCGGAGTTTCCTGTTGAGTCAGTTGTGACGGGAAGGGAGCAGTCAGCTTCCAGAGTAAACGGTCACAATTTCATATAGTTTATAGAGCTGAGATTTCAGCTCTATAAACTTTTCCTGCTGTTTATGATCTCAGGTCACACTGATAACCACTTTCTCAGAAAATAGGAAGGGGAAAACAGCAAGTTAGTTTGCAGGTGGGGATAGAAAACAGTCTTGAGTTTCATTATTCTTTTGGATTTCTGGAACTTTTTTAAAAGGACAGATGAAATATAAACAAACTTGCATCCTCTGGGTTGTAACAGTGCATTCATGTAATCCTGTTGAAACAATGTGGTAACGTAAGGATAAGCTGTGACTGCGGTGACTAAAATATTTGTTCAGAGGGCTGGAAACTTAAGCTTCCTCATTTCAGAGCTGAGGTGTGTCTTAAAATTTATCGTCAATGATCCTGACTAATGCCTAACATTTGTACACACCCAGTAATCCTATTCAGAAGAATGGGACTATTGTTTTTGAGTTGTGATTCTTTCCTGGGGGTTCCTGAGGTCATTGTGGTGAATTGCCTCTTCCTACAGGGTTTAGTAAGGACACCCCTCCGCCTGAGCCTGAGTATCCAGATGCGCCTCCAGCTGGACCTCCCCGCTTTCAGCCTGAAGGTGAGAGACAGAGCTAATCAGCCTCTTTTTGTTAAAAAAAAAAACAACAAAAAACAGTACATTTCAGTGAACTAATCTTTTAAATCTCAGGTGACTTTGCTAGCTGGACCACGAAAACAGAGGTCCTGCCTTATGACACCAGTGGCATCCCAGAGGGCGCTGTGGTCTGTGGGTTGCCGCAGTACAGGTGGGTTTTGCTGAACATTAACAAGGATTATCTTTAAATATACTATACACACTGCTATTAAAACTAAACTGTGGGCTTAGATTAAAAAAAAAAAAAACAGCAGTACACAGAATTCACTGCCATGTGGTTTTGCCCTCAGCTGGTTCACCTTGGAGCAGGTTGTGGACCTGAAGGCAGAGGGACTGTGGGATGAGCTGCTGGACAAGTTCCAGCCTGAAATAGTCATTCAAGATTGGTAGGTCACTGAGCACTCGCCTCCACTCCAACTCTAAAAATAATATTCATAGACTATACTTTATTGATCCCTTTTAATTAAACCAACAACCAGTCTCCTAATTAGAGTGGTTTACTAATAATTAGTGTCGTGCATCTTTGCAAGGCGAGTCATGTGTGTTGTTACGTCATCAGGTATGAAGAAAGTCAGCTGCATGATTACATCTATGAGCTGCATGTAAAGCTGCTGGCTGCAGACAAAACAACAATCATCTCACTGCACACAGCTAAGCCCACAGAAAACTTGAGTGTTTACTCCCACAACTGGAAGGAGGTACGATTTTTATTTATTTATTTATTTTTCTAGTCCGTTCCGATTGCTACGTTGATTCGCCTGTGACCGGATTTTTTTTTTTCACTGCCTGTTTTGGCCTGCAGGTGTCTCACGTGTTCTCCAGCTACGGACCCGGCGTGAGATACGTCCACTTCCAGCACAGACTGAAGAACAGCTTCTTGAACGACTTCTTCCCCACACGCTTCACTGACAGCTCTGTCATTGTGAAGCCAGTCAGAACCAGTTCAAAGGTTTAACGGAAACGTAGCTGCTAGTTCAGGTCAGCTTTGGAAAGAACATAATAAATGTTGCACTACACCAATCAGTCTTACTATTAACTTATTACTTTGTGCAACTGTTAGGTTGGAGTAATTTTTGACACTTGCCACATCTGTTCTTAGGTGGATTTACCCGTGGGGAACGGACACATTATTGTGGCTTCATAAGAAACATTGTATTGTTGGTTTGAATTGACACCTGCATGAAATAGGTGTGCAGGGTGGGCATGCTAACCACGAATTAAACAAAAGCATTTGTGTCTAAATGCAAAACCACACAAGGCTGATGATAATCAAATGTTTTTCATACTGCCAATTTAGTTAAGTCACATAAAGGACTTTTTCAAACGGCTCCATTTCAAATTGTTATACGTTTGATTCAGTCCAAGTAATTTAAATTTATATCAATGCAATTCAATCTTAATATCCATTAATTGGAAATGATTAACTATTATACAGTGCAAACGTAGTCAGTTTACCATAAATAAAAGTTGAGTTGGAGTCCAAAATTAGTCAGGTGACTTTCAGATTTATATGCATTTTATGCAACCAAGAAATTTGTTTCTAGTAGGAAGTCAGACCAGTATCTCTCAAAAGGCATTAAAACAAAATGTAAAAAAGACAAATGTTTTTTGGGGAAAATTTCATTTTATTAATTACATTTTAGAATTAAAATAAAATGACATTTCAAAAATAATTTATACCCTGCTTAATTGTTATTGGAGAATATTTTTCGTATAAAGCAAACACTTCTAAATGCTGATTAGCTTTTTGCATGTCTCCGCTTGTATTTTGTTCTGAAAAATGTTTTATTTACATTTTAGCAAAAATGGCATATTAAAATTAATACCTTTCTCAACAATTAATGGGTAAAAAAAATGTCATTGCAGCAATTAAAATCTTATAATTTCTGACCAAATTTTTACACTTTTTCTTTTGCAACCAGTTAAAAGTCTTGGAAGAGCCAATGCCTCTTTGCCATCACCTTCATTGCAGGATCTGTCTGATGTTGAATTTTGTTAAGCTCCTCATCACTTTAGTTGCATTTAAATATATAAACTGTTTTTGTGTGATGTGTTTTGAATTTTGCCAGTAAACTTAACTTGCAGCATTTCTTGAATAACTGCAGGTACAACATATTATTGTGAAATGATCTTACATTCTCTTAGTGAATCTGGCACATATTTGTTGTGCCAGATAGACTGGCTGTATTTATTTGTTCAAATTTGGTAACGCGTACCAAGTAGTGACATTTTTATCTGAGTTTTGCACTATTCATTTTTAAATATAATTCAAAGTTGTTCTATTTTATATCTGGCTCAATCATAACTATTCAGTAATCAGTAAATAACTAACAAACTGACTAAATGATAACTATTCCTTGTAAGCTGATTTAAAAGTTATTGTTCTGACTTTGAATCACATGGGTGACTTAAAACAAATTCCAGCCTTAAATATATCGCATATGAACCATATTTTTACTTTTACTAAGTGGAGTAAAAGTATCTAAAGCTAAATATTGAAAAAAGATGATAAAGTACTGTGACCACAGGAGGCAGTCTGTTCAACACAAAGACGAGCAAACGGTGCAGATGAGAACTGTTCTCGGCTCGTGCTGCCTTCACTTGCACCAACAGCGACATTTAGACCGTCTGTACCATCATTTATATGTAATGTTGCTGCCTAAAGAAAAGCGGTTTCAGACGTTGGTTCGTATTAATGACATAAAGTAGTCACACTGATTTGATTTTCAAGTAGAGACACCGATATTCGCCACTTGTTAAAGCTCAAGGTGTCCGACGTTGGGTGTCACGAGCGGACCCTGAAGGCAGCACGTCATCCGCCGCGTGCGCTCACAGCATCTCCAGCCACTGTCAGTTAACGACAATGAGAGGGAGCCCGAAAACTCGCCGTGTGAGTTCAGGCGTGTCTCAGAAGGGGGAGAGCTCAACCGGGTGATAATTTTTTTAGAACTTCCACCGGTTATGGCAGCTTTTGGTGGAGCCACGCCGCGAAGCTGAAGGTAAGAACCGGGGGCAAGGAGGCTGGAGTAGCGGCTGCTGAACAGAGACTAGTTGTTCATCCAGTCTGAAGTGTGATATCAAGAAATTAGCAAGAATTTCACTCCATAGAAAAAGTGTCTATTTAGCCATTTAAAAAAGGCTTTTGAGGACGTTATTGAGAAAATAAGCTGTTTTTTTGTTTTCCACAATGGAAAATTACTCATTTGCAAATAAATAGGGTTTTTTTATTTTGCTGAAACGAAATAGAAAAATAAACCAGTTGGTTAAAAGTTTGCATTCAAACTCAACTAGTTTGTAGCTATCATATGTTGTATATCATATTTTTATGTTCATCATCAAATTCTTGACTCATTTTTTTATTATTTTATGAAGGGCTATTTCATCGTTATGAATATTTACTAGATTTGATCATTTCTAGTTCATAATCTAAACATCTAAGAAAGGAAAGGTCAAACCTGGACTAAGGTCCACTTGTTTTTCCTCAGATTGTTTCCAGGAGAGCTGTGACCTAAGGAACGTTAAACAAAATGAGTGGTACTTTTGGCCTGTCTTAAATTTTGTAGTACTGGAATTTTTCATACTTTTCAAAACTGAATTATACTTCCAGTCTGACACATTCTTTAAAACATATTTTATTTTTGCGAAAGAAAAGAAAGCTATTTGTGAAACAGTTAGCTCAACTTCATGTTTTCAAGCAGGATCAGGTCAAAGATGTTTTGAAACTTTAAAATTATTAATATTAAAAATATAACGATTTCTGAAATCAAACCGTTCTATTTTTAGATTGTGATCTCAAGATTATCAAATGTTTCTATGATTCTTTGAAAGCAAAAATAAAGAGCTCTCATTCAAAGGCTAAATTGGATTCAACCTTTGGGGATGTAATTTATCTAAAAAAATGCTGAACTACTCACAGCAACCTTTATCAGCCACAGAAATGCCCGTAAGAGTTACTGATGGAAAAGGTGTTTTTGACTGCAGATACCACCCCTACCCTGGCTTTTGCATTGCACCTGATTAGGCAGACTGCTTTCCTTGGATCACTTTTAAAATAAGGATTTCTTTAAAATTTGCACTTGATATGTCGTTTTATTCCCCTTTTTAATTGTACTCAGATTTTTTTCTGCATAGAGCATGATAGTTTTGTGTTATTTGATGCTGAAAGAATATTTGGAATACCTGTTTTATTATTATTATTATTATTATTATTATTATTATTATTAAAATCCACCAGTTGAAGATTTCATTGTATTGAATCTTTGCTTATTCTTCATGGGGTAATTGATGACAAAGTTATGCGGTGTAGCTATTAGCACTGTACAAAACGCAACAGGAATATTACAGGTCTTTTATTATCTCAGATTACATTTAAATATGCAATTTTGTTTTCGTCAGTGGTAAGAGAATGTTATTCTAGAAGCGTTTGCAGCGTAAGTACATGCATGCTTCTGCATCGTAAACACTGTTGTTCATGAAACAATGGGCCACATTACACCTCACGTTTCTCTCACATTTCCTGTACACTGAATCTGTAGAACTGTACAGATGATCCGACTCTCCATCCTTTCATCTGCTCGATTTCAGGAAGTTAGGACCTACAGATTGGATCGCCTTGCCTTTATTGCCAAGACAATAGCCAAGAACATGAGAACATATACTCTGGATGTTTCTTCCTGTAACTGTGATCTATCTGAGATTTTGAATTTTTTGGCTATTTATTATAGTTAACATTGCATAGGTTAGGTTACAATAACACTTGGCTGTAATGTATTGTTAAGTCCTGCCTCTCTGGTGGGTTGGAGAGAACAGCGAGGGTCTATTTTGTTGTCACTGAATTCCAGGTTTAGTATCTCCGCACATTTTGTTAACATTTAGTTGGTGCTACTTTGGACAACAGGAGGCAGTGATGGACAAAAGGGTGTGATTAGTTAATTTTATATGGTTGTTACTCTTTCTTTTTTCCTCTGGGGCTTGTCATACAGTCAATAAACACCAGAAATAAAAAATTGTATTTAAGTTGAGTAATATTTAGTGACTTTTACCACTTAAAGTTTTTTTTCCTCGCATTTGAAACTCAAACCTCAATATATTTCATTAGCATTTTATGTCATAGACCATCACAAAGTCAAAAGAAAACAAAATCTTTCCACAGAAATTAAATGGAGTGTTTTTTAACCCCTTCTACAATGGTGTCCCTAATTGAAATCAAGACCAGGTGACTTTTCAAGACCAAATTATTTTGAGAAGTCACCTATTTGGTACAAAAAAAGGTAACACTTTATTTGAAGGGGGTTGAATAAGACTGACATGACACTTTCATAAACATGACATAACACCTGTCATGAACATGAATAAGCCTTCATGAATAGTTATGACTGTTGTCATAAAGCATCATTCGGTAAATTATGACACTTTTAATACAAAGTTGACATTATTCAAAATGTCTTTGTTATGACAACTTGAAATTAACCAGGACGTCATTACTGTTTAAACTTTACCTTTAATAACATAAAGTTACCTAATTTTTAAAGTGCAATCAGTAATACTTTTATAACAAATTTACCCAAAAAGCTACCTGATGTGTGATTTAATCTCTGAAAACTCAAACAACAGCATAAACACCAAGGAACATAGCAGACAGGTCAGGGAGGAAGTTGTGGAGAAGTTTGCATGGAAACATGGTAGTGGCGTCATGGTGCTGTGGGACCAATTTCTTCAGCTGGAGTAGAGATGTTGGTCAGAATTGATGGGAGGATGAGTGAAGTAAAAAAAAAAAAAGTATCTTTGAGGCTGACTTGGGACAGGGCAGAGGTTTACCTCCCAACAGGACTATAACCTTGAAAATACAGCCAGAGAATATATTATATTTATTGATGAATACATATATCAAACCATATTTATTCATTAGTGGCTTAGTCAAAGTCCAAAAATATAACTGAGAATTTGGGGCAAGACTTGAAATTGTCATTTAGACTTTCAGTCCAGTCTGACCAAAATTTCCATCCAGATTTGAGCTATTAATCCAAAAATGAATGGGTAAAGATTTGAATATATAGTTTAAAAGCTAGAAACAAAAGAGATTTGTTTGAGATGTTAAGTTGCTTGAGACGTTAAGGTTCTTCAAAGTATTGACTCAGAGCACTGCATGCAAATTCATGGCACTTTTCAGACTCAGACCCATCTAAAAATAATGTGTAATTTTCCTTCGACTTCACACATCTGCTTTGTGTTGGTGTATGGCATAACATCTCCATAAAATACACCACATTTTGTGGTTGTGACGTGAGAAAATCTGTGGTGTGTGTGGCTACGTTTCCAAGGCAACCGCACACCGATAGTCACATGGGAGAGGGGCACGGTGAAACGATCGGTTGCTTATGTCTGAACCGTGAACGGTGTTTGTTCATATGATATCGTCAGATCGCTTTGCATATTCTCACTGATGTTGATGTTTCGAGCAGTACACTGAATATTGCATAACAGGTGTCCCTGTCTGGGTTCATGATGAAGTTGAGAACACTGCTCCTTCTAAGGTGACAGGGCCACTGGTGGCTGAGCAGAGTGACTCAGGTAATGGAAACCTGCGGAGCGGCTGTCTGCTGGCTGTCAGCCGCTCGTCTCCCGACCCCTCTCTGAGAGCCTCACCTCTGACCCCATGCAGCCTCCTTCAGCACTGAGGTTTAAGTGGAGAAGTCTCGGGAAAATTAAGTTTTGTGCAACTGCTGAAACAAGAGTTGGGAATTAAACGAGTAACTCAATAGTAACCTGTTAACGTCTTGGGGGCTTCCTGTCACTGAAGACTCCAACAACTGTCTCTTTAATTGATCTGATATGCCATTTAAGTTTCTGCTACTTCCTGTATCATCTTTCTGTTATAAAATGTAAACAAAACCAACCTCTGCCTAATGTGAAAACGCTTTTGAATCTGCGAAGCTATATATCCTGAAGTTCTTGCCGATGTTCTCAGGTTCACCAAAAGCTTCGAGGCACAAGTGAAATGCCTCGATCTCAGCTGTAGACAGCTGAATGTGTCACCCTCACATCTGAACGATCTCCACCCAGGTTTTATGCAACTTCAGTCGATTGGACATTGTAACGTATATGTATCAGTTTCGACTCTAATTTAATCTGCGTCATTGTCAAAGTCACCCACCGATGGCATCATGGCGGCCTCTTTTTCCTCTTCATGCACACGGTATTGGTAGGCCTGTCATGACAACAAATTCTGCTGGGCAATAAATTGTGCCAGGAGATATAGCGATAAACAATAATATTGTTGATTGAGACCGTTTTCAAGTTATTAGCGGTAATGGCATAATAATCCAAGTGCACTCTCTCTTGCCAATGAATGAGACACACGACAGTCTGGAGTAGGCATGAGCTAGTTATTGGTAACAAGGTTAGGGCTGGGCAACATGGCTGAAAAACCTATCATGAAATAAGCGTTGTATTTTCAGCCAAAGCACTCAGTCCTAGAGTGAACAGGATATTCCACAAGGAAGTTGTGGAACAACCTGTAGTGGCTGTGAAGGTTATCAAGCCACCAGAAGATCCCGCTTAAGATCAACCAGGACTGCCACACGATATTGATAATTATTTATCAATTTATTTGTTTTAAAGATCTAAAATACTGCCAAACTCGTGATGTGACCTTTACTCTTTTATCCACAATTTCCTCTTGATCTGTTGTACTCATTTGCCCCTTTAACTCCACCCTGATCTTTATTATTTTAAGCAGCTATAGGACACATTGTCAAAGCATGAAACTTCTCCTTCTTCTCAGATGTACTGTGTGGATTCTGTGGATGGTTGAGATTTCATAGTCAAGCGTACCTAATGTCCTACATTTCTTATAACAAATTCCTGCATTTCTCACAATCCTAAAGGACTTTAGCAAGTTTGATGAGCTAGTTTGGCATCTAGGCCTGTTTCATCTACTTCACAACTGTCAGTGTTGAGCTGCAGTCTCACTATGCGTCTTTGAGACAGTTTGCGCTGTTTCTTGTGCGAGTCAGTCACTGAGTACATGTACATTGTTGTAGGCAGGATAAATTAGAAACCCGGCCACCGAAAACAGATCAGCACACGTGAGGTGACAGTGTTCATACTGCACTGTAAGCTAAGCCTTGTGCTCAGCCAGGCCTGCACTGCTGCTGTGCAGATTGATTGTGATTTTGAGTCAGTGGAAACGGAGGCAGCGCACTGACATGTCGGAAAGCAATTAACTGTTCTGTGGTACTGATTGAGCTGCTGTTGTTAATTTATTGTTAGGCACTCCGAGAGATGGATAACCATGGCCTGACTGCAGCATTGGGTTTAGTGTAGAGCCATAGCCAAACTCATGACAGCCAGTCCTGACAGGAGAAAAGTATTACTTCACAAAACATTGGCTTAGGAATAAAATAAAGAGCATGCCAAAGCCCTGTGGAAATACCAGGAGAAGAGAGATGAGGACTTGTGAACACACTGATTTCTGCTTAGTATGTATGGGTTCAAGGACACTGAAATTACATAGATAATAGTTACTCTGCTCACACAGATTGTGGTTCTCTTCAATAAATGTTAGCACACTGGGTCTATTCTTTGAAATATCTCCATTTTGTATGATTTTGCTTGGTTGGTCTTTTAGATTCTGAGCACGTTGTATCCATCAGCCCTGCATGCTGTGAGCAGCAAAGAGGCCTCCCTCTAACATGTTTAACCTGCTTAAACATTTGCAGAGGTTGTTCTGGAAAATTTCATGCAATGGAAACTGCTCGGCACGATAACATTTTAACAGACTTTAGTCTACTTTGTATAACCTCTTTTTTTTATTATAAATAAAATAAACCAAGAAAAACTATAAGTTTAGGCTAGAAAGAGTAAAAATAAAACCTATCTAACAATGTTTTTCCACACCAATATTTCCATTTAACATCATTCCATG
This sequence comes from Poecilia latipinna, assembly GCF_001443285.1. Taxonomy (NCBI): domain Eukaryota; kingdom Metazoa; phylum Chordata; class Actinopteri; order Cyprinodontiformes; family Poeciliidae; genus Poecilia; species Poecilia latipinna. Next base: position 314,529 of record NW_015112894.1, read on the forward strand.
TATGTATATCTGGATGTAAGAAGAATCAGCTAGATTCATTTGGTAGATAGATCACCATGGCAACAGCTGTTAACATAATATCCTGCCCCAAAGAAGGCTAATTGTTCAGAGTTATA